>NW_018127931.1:555744-564392 GCF_001952655.1 Monopterus albus | reverse complement strand
ACCCCCCCTCACCATACTTGGCAGCACTGTATCAGCAGTAGAGTCCTTCAGGTTCCCGGGCTCCACTATCTCCGTGGACCTGAAGTGGACGTCCAACATCAGGACCATCACCAAGAAGGCACAGCAGAGGATGTACTTCCTGCACCAGCTCAGGAAGTTTGAGCTGCTGATACAGTTCTACAGAGGAATCATCAAGTCTGTTTTCTGCACCTCCATCACTGTCTGGTTTGGCTCAGCAACCAAACAGGACAAATACAGACTTCAGCAGACAGTCAGGACTGCAGAAAAGATCATTGGTGTGAGCCTGCCCTCCATGGAGGATCTGTACACCGCACGGGTCAAAAGGAGGGCAGAGAGGATCATTGCAGACCCCTCACACCCTGGACACAACCTGTTTGAACTCCTCCTCTCTGGACGACGCTACAGGTCATTGTGCACCAAGACAACCAGGCACAAGGACAGTTTCTTCCCCGGGGCCGTCACTCTGATGAACACTTGAACCACAACGGTATGACTGGACAATAACCCTCAGTGCAATACGTGTAAATATACATTGTACAGATTATACAGATCAGTACAGGTCTCTATTTTAAGTATTTTGATTCCTACTTATCCCATTTCAATGAGCATTTCTTTGTCTGTCTGCATTGTTTACTGCACTGTTTGTTGCTTGTTAATACTGCTTATTTTGTTATATTACACAGCCTTATGCTGGTTTACTGTTTACTTGCCCCTTGCATGGGGATATGTACATACACATTGAGAGCCGATGTACCAGAGTCAAATTCCTCGTGTGCCTGACACACCTGGCTAATAAAGCTGATTCTGATTCTGATCTGATTGCTAATTTTTAAGATATTGTGTTAATTATAAACAAAGCTATCAGAAAATTGGACTGAAAACATAACTTTGTCATTAAAAATGTAAATAATGTTGTCTATTACTGTTTACCAGATGTTTTGTATTTGTGTTTCAGGCATTTCAGAAGTGTTTATCCAAAGCAAAGCGAATCGTTATTGTTGGAAATGGAGGAATTGCCTTGGAATTAGTGTGAGTAAACTAAAGCCAGATTGTGTGATTGAGTTTTTATTTCTTTGACACAATATTTGTTATCTAAATTACAATTTGTTTGAGGTTCTGACGCACGTTACGCCTGTGTTGTGTGAAATCCCTTCATATAATATTACCAGGATGTTTAGACATTATTTACACTGTCCACTCATGAATTCTGTGTTAATAAATGTGTACTTTGAAGGTATGAGGTAGAGGGCTGCGAGGTGATTTGGGCTGTGAAGGACAAGGCCATAGGAAACACCTTCTTTGATGCAGGGGCGGCAGAGTTCCTCATCCCATCACTGGAGGCTGACAAAACAGAGAGTACTGCTTCCTGTAAAAGGCCTCGCTACACCACAGAGGAACCTGCACCTGGAGCCTCACAGACTGCAGGTTTTCACCTTATGCCCCACAAAGAATTTTCATTTCCTTCCTTTAATAATCACATGGCTTATACAATATGTGTATGTGTGTTTGCCTGCTCCAAGATAAAAATTTGCAAGGGCATGATTCTGGTCCTACAGAATTTGGCAGTGCCCTCGGTCCCGATTGGCATGAAGGAATTGTTTTCCGAGGAGCAGAGCAGGTGAGATGGGAAATATGTGCTACAAATAAATCTGTATCTACATTCTGCTATGTTATACTGTCTTCCTGTCCTCCCATGTTTCCTCTCTCTGCTTGTGTGTGTGCTCAGGTGTCCCGCAGAGTTACTATGGAATACCAATGTGAGGTAGAAAAGCTCTTCACCTCTGAGGAGCTGCTTAATTCCCCACAGCAAACACTCAAACCTGAGAATGGTGAGAACTAGATTTGCTGCTCAGATTCCTTCTCTCACTCCATTTTTTTCGCCTTCCACCTGTTTTTCTTTAAATGTAGGGTTGGTGATCCTGCACCAAACCACCAAGAGGAAGCTTGATTAAGAAAGTAGACAAATCCCGCCCTTTCTTTCTGACTTCTCTCCAAAGCCACTCCTCCAAAACACAAAGCACGCTACAATGCACACTGCCTGACTACTACTTACAGATTTCAGGAAAATAACAAATTTCCCCCCCAAACAAAACAAAACCTGTAATTACCTGTCCAGCAGAAATACGGCCACCATGGTATCACTTTTCAGCCCATTTTTTTTCTCTCAGTTGTTGCCATTGTTCAAAAGTAATGGCGATGCAATGTTAATTTTGGTTTTACTTCTTGCAGCATCCAACTTCTTTTTAGTTTTAACTTTCTCAAATATAGTGTTACCTGCCCAGATCTGTGGCCCCGAACCATAGTTGGGGACCTCTGGTTCATGGCTAGACCGCTTTAGCCCTGGCCAGTAAGTTTTTCTTTATGTTGTCAGTTGTAGTCCAGGCTTTTCGAGCAGTGCAAAATGAAGAGGGAGGCCAGCTAACTCTGTTCAAAATACAGGCTTGGTTCGGTCTTGGTAACATGAACACTGCATGTGGCCTTTGATGTCCAGTTAACTGCATTTCAGTCTTATCTATACACTTAGATCTAACTACCGTTGGTATTTTCCCCAGCTGTGACTGCATGTATAATGAGTCTGTTCTGTGCTGTGGTCTACTTCCTCTCATACTGCTCACATTGCATGCAGATCGCAACTTCTGGCAACAACAACAACATTACCTATAAGGCTATATGTATTAAAGGGGAACGCCTGGCCTGTAGCAAGTCATTAGCTTTACCTGTAAAACATAGTGGTAACACATCTGCCTGCAACTGCAATGCCTTGTGAGAGACCCTTGGCTTGAGCATTGAGTGCAAAGGCAGAGTGCACGCAAGTAGGAAGTAGGTTGACAGGCAGGTAGACCATTCAGTGGTTTTGCTTGGGACGAGTAAAATTATTGCTCAGGCTTTTTTTTTTCCAGCCCTTCTGCTGCCAGAGATGACAGATTTTTTTTCTTTATGTTGTCAGTGCATTTAATGTATTCATTGCTATTGGGATGAAAAGGGAATTTCAAGAAATGTAACAAAAAATACTTCTGAAAGGAATCGCCAACCCTACATTTAAGATTGTCTTCCCTCTCAGGGCAATCCTGGCCAGTTTACATCCAGCTGACCAATGGCAAAACATTTGGCTGTGATTTTGTTGTGAGCGCCACTGGTGTGGTGCCAAACACGGAGCCATTTCTCCATGGCAACAACGTAAGTGGCTCAGTAACCACACCGAGGTATGTGTAAAGCTGTGGGTAATGCTTTAAATTCTCGAGATGATAAAGCTGTGGTGCAAAAATAATCCCTGTCCATCTTGAAAATCAAGTCCATTTCTCAGCAGTTGGGTTTAAGGCCTTTAGATGTCACTATAGGACAAATGAGCCTGGAGCTGTATTCACAAGTTGCTCCTAAGTGGTCAAGTTAGGAGAAACTCCTAAAAATAAGGGGTGTGACTGTCTAAACTTTAGGATGTCCAAGCCTTTGAGCCCTAAAACTGCCTCCAAAATCTGAGTGAGGATAGAGGCAGTGCAGAGGGGTTCTAAGTCACTAAGACCTAATCACAGTCAGTATTGTGCTGCAGGTGATGTCTTGTTGTGTCAGTTAATAGATAGATAGATAGATAGATAGATAGATAGATAAAATTTTGATGGGTTGAGTTTGTTCAGCAACAAGTCCAGTGGTAAGATATATTCACTGTGAATATGCCCTCTGGTTTCCAGCCTATGGAAAGCTGCTGTGTTTTCAACAAAGAGCCACAGCATTAAAACTGCCATAAACATTTTACACGCAAACCAACAGTTTTACTTGTATGTGCTAAGTTTGAACTTGCGGATGACGGCGGGCTCCAAGTAGATGACCACATGATGACAACAGAGCCAGATGTCTATGCGGCAGGAGACGTGTGCACTGCATGCTGGGAACACAGCCCACTGTGGCAGCAGGTAAACTAACTGACAAATCTTTGCATCAACTTACATAGAAGGCAGGTTGACTGACCCGGTACACTGACTGCACTTTTAGAAACTACAGTTAGTAGGATACTGCCTGGTTATTTTCCTTCATACTAAATTATGTCATCTCCCACATCAGACTCCATGCTAGAGGTGTGAAAATATATATATAGCAGCTGTACAAATGTAAATTATTAAAAGCAACTTAACTGGTTCTGTTAATTAATAATAAAACACGTGCTGTAAACCTAAAGTTAAAAGGCAAGGGGATATCCTTGATAGATGTCAATGAGTCTGTTTGTGAATTTACATGTGAATGTACAGCAAAATAATAATGTAGACATGGACGAAAACATGTATTATAAAACAGCTGTGCTGGGCATATTTATTGTCAGCAGAAAGCCACAGTGGCAGTTTAGTCAGGGTGTTTGAGGCTGAAAAATAGTGATAGTTTTCTTCTGTAAATCTGAATCTCATATTGTGTGTTGCATGTAGATGCGTTTGTGGACGCAAGCCCGTCAGATGGGCTGGTACGCGGGCCGCTGCATGGCAGCATACGTCCTGTCAGAACCAATAGAACTGGACTTCTGCTTTGAGCTCTTCTCACATATTACCAAATTCTTCAACTACAAGGTGTGTAACATTTTACTGCAGGGCAGGAAAGTTATGTAAATAATAACCAGTATGTTAAATATCTACTATGTAAATTATAACTGTTTTTTATTACTTTCAAGAACATTCAAGGTCACTTCACACTCAGTGCTCTACTCATTTCCAACAACACCCTTGCTTCTGGTTATACCACAGGTGGTGTTGCTGGGAAAGTTTAATGGGCAGGGGCTGGGGCCCAACCATGAGCTGCTGGTACGCTGCACTAAAGGGCAGGAGTATGTCAAGGTGACACTGAGCAGAATAAAAATGTATAAATGCCCTTGTCTTTCAACTGTGCCAGACAGTTTTTTTCCTTTTGTCTCAAATACCAACATTGATTGACTCAAATGAACAAAGGATTTGTTATTCTGCACACAGACTTAATGAACTGTTACTGTGGTGCTGGTGGCATCTGAAAAATATGCCATGTCATAAATGTTTACATTTTTGTTGGTCTGAAAAGAACAAATGTTGTTCAATGTGTAATCCATCTCTGTGCATGATCTCATACTTGGTTTGAGCCAGGAACAAAGAAAGATAAAACTTGATCTGTGAGTAATTTATTGAAAATTGTGGTGGTAAAGAAATATTAAGATGCCTGTGCTCACATTTCACTGCCTGGTCCCTACTGGAGAAAATTCAACATTTACTGTGGTTTTCACACTGATTGCTCTTGGCTTTCTGTTTCAGGTTGTTCTCAGTGGGGGCAAGATGGTGGGAGCAGTGCTGATTGGGGAAACAGACCTGGAGGAGACCTTTGAGAACCTGATCCTCAACCAGATGGATCTAACAATGTATGGAGAAGAGCTGCTCAACCCCAACATTGATATAGAGGACTACTTTGATTGAGCACCAGGTCTTTGATTGGGACTTTTGAGAATGTTGAGCACAGCAAACACAGACCCTTCAAAGTGGAAGAAACCATACCTGAAGAATGTCTAAGAGCATGGGTTCTTTATTGTCTGAAATTCAAGCTAATGGAGTGTTATAAAGGAGCATTTATCTTTGTTTTAATGCATTTGTAAATTAAAGGATATAATATTGCTTTAAAATAAATTATTTTCAAAACCACATACTAAATTGGTATTTTATATATTCAGAACAGGTCATTTCTATTTAGTTGTGCACTGACTGGCCACTTTAATAGGCACACCTGCACAATTGTATGCATTTCAGTTCAACACTTCCTCCTTAACATCTGTGTTTATGAAGCTCAAAATGTTTCAGTTTTCAGTGGAATTGCAATAATTCTATACATTCAATTACATGTTAATTATTGAGGTCATAGTTAAAGGTGGTGTTGTAGTGGTCTACATTATATCAAAGTCAATGTGTATGTCATACTGTATGTACAATAAGAAAACATATTTCCCTGCTCAATGAAATTCTTCCTTTGCTGTCCACAATGAATACCAAACAATATAGTCTAAATATAAAATAAAAATAGATAAACAATAATACAAAATAAAGGCACTTTAAAAACAGCAAGTGAAAAATATAGTAAGAATATATCCTACAATCAGCTGTATGTGCAACAGTCAAGCAATGGATGTGCAATAATGCATGTGCAAACTCAAAATGTAAACAGTACAGGTGGCGTTACATGAAGTAATTCCTGATTATAAACTGCTGTCAGCTGTTTAGGAGTCTGATGGCAGTGGGAAAGAACGAGTTTTTCAGTCTAGAAGTCCTGCATTTCACACTTCTGTACCTCCGGCCTGATGGTATGGGTGTGAACAGTTAATGCTGGGAATGGGTGGGGTCCTTGACAACTGAAGTAGCTCTCCTGCAGACTCTTCGGTGGTAGATGCTCTGCAGAGAGGGCAGTGGAGTCCTGGTGATCTTCTCAGCAGTCTTTACCACTCTCTGCAGGCGCTTGCGGTCCATAGCAGTAGTGCTGTCATACCAGACAGCGATGCAGCTTGTCAAGATGCTCTCAATGATGCAGCTGTAGAAGTTGCCAAGGATCCTAGGTGACATGCCAAACCTCCTCAGCCTCCTCAGGAAGTACAGCCGCTGTTGGACCTTCTTGACCAGCTGTGTGGTGTTAAGTCTCATGTCCACTATCATCTTCTTCGTCTTGTCCGTGTTGAGGCTGAGATTATTGTCCTTGCACCATGACACCAGACTGCCCGCCTCCCTCCTGTAGGCTGCTTCGTCCCCGCCAGTGATGCGACCTATTACTGCGGCGTCGACCGCAAACTCAGAGGTGTTCGTAATATGACCATCTCATGTATGTAGCTGGGGAGGACAAAATATAGAGACTACACCACCTTTAACTGTTACCTCAATAATTAACATGTACTGTAATTAAATCTATATATTTATAAAAATTTCACCAAAGACTGAAACATTTTGAACTTTATAAACACAGATGTGCATACAATTGTACAACTGTGACTATTAAAGTGGCCAGTCAGTGTAGCTTGAATATAAGTCCGTTGCTTCAGTTGCAGATGAGACTGACAGAGTTGAGGGTGAATATGAAGTACAGTGACTGCCACAGTGAGCCACAATTGTGATTGGCAAGCGCATTACTTTATTCAGAAGAACTGGATATGTTCTGTGTTATTTGCTAGTTTAAAAAAAGCTGTTGCTATGTTGCCTTAGTGAGTCTGGATCTAATTTCAGCCTAAAGAGCGACTATTGCTCCTCCTGTGCCTCAGCAGGCACTATAACAATAGACATTATCAATCTAACATAATGATGTGCTTTGTTCCTGGGATGTGTTGCTCTTGGGGGTGTTGCCATTTAAAAAACCTCTGAAAGTCCACCTTTGAAAGGACAAGAAATGCTAGAACTAAAGTGCATAGACAACCACCATTTTCCATTTGCAGGCTGCTCTCCCAGGTGTACAGTAATGTATTTGTGTAGTTGGAGAGCAGGGTATTGTTTATAGGGTGTGTAACACCAGACACACTGGCCCATGCAACAAGATCAAATTCAACTCTGTTATGGGAACTAGAAAGCAGGGCAGAACAGTGGGCACATTTCAATCCATTGCACTGTTTTATACTATATTTTACCAAGCAATGAGTCAGATCTGGCATGAGTACTATGCCATGTTGAATGGGGCTCATGTTAGCAGTGCAGTGAGAGACTGAAAAGGGTAGATCTTTTAAGTCAAGGAACTAATTTATGTAGTAGTTTTTACATAGTTTTTACCATTAAGTTGACCAGTTTTAAATCTAAATATAAATCTAGCCACAGGAGTTGCAAGCCAGTGACTTCTGTGCTGGTCCCAAGCCCGGATAAATAGAGAGGGTTGTGTCAGGAAGGGCATGCCAAATTTAAACATGCGAATCATCAGTGCGAATTCCATACCGGATCGATCGAGGCCCAGGTTAACAATGACCGCCACCAGTGCTGTTGACCTACAGGGTGCTGGTGGAAATTGGACTACTGTTGGTCGAAGAAAGAGAGGAGGTAGAAGGATTTGTAGACAGAGAGAGAAGAGGAAAGGCAGGAGTATAGGTCTGAGAATAGGGACTCTTAACGTGGGCACAATGACAGCGAAAGGTAGAAAGCTGGCGGACATGATGGAGAGAAGGAAGGTAGATATACTGTGTGTGCAGGAGACCAGGTGGAAGGGTAGCAAAGTGCATAATATTGGAGGGGGATACAAATTGTTTTATTATGGTGTGGACAGGAAGAGAAATGGGGTAGGAGTGATCCTGAAGGAGGAGCTCATGAGGAATGTTTTAGAGGTGAAAAGAGTGTCAGACAGGGTGATCAGTTTGAAGTTGGAAATTGAAGGGGTAATGTTGCATGTAGTCAGTGGTTATGCTCCACATGTAGGGTGTGAGTTAGAAGAGAAGGAGAGATTCTGGAGTGAGTTAGATGAGGTGATGGAGAGTATTCCCAGAGGGGAGAGAGTGGTGATTGGGGCAGACTTCAACGGGCACGTTGGTGAGGGGAACAAAGGTGATGAGGAGGTGATGGGCAGGTTTGGTGTTAAGGGAAGGAACCTAGAAGGACAGATGGTGGTGGACTTTGCTAAGAGGATGGAAATGGCTGTAGTTAACACCTATTTCCAGAAGAGGGAGAAACATAGAGTTA
>NW_018127931.1:552149-553225 GCF_001952655.1 Monopterus albus | reverse complement strand
TCTCTTTAGGAGTGACCAGGATG
Source organism: Monopterus albus (assembly GCF_001952655.1). Taxonomy (NCBI): domain Eukaryota; kingdom Metazoa; phylum Chordata; class Actinopteri; order Synbranchiformes; family Synbranchidae; genus Monopterus; species Monopterus albus. Next base: position 553,202 of record NW_018127931.1, on the reverse strand, counting down.
GACAGGATTAGGAATGAGCACATCAGAGGGACAGCTCAGGTCGGCTGTTTTGGGGACAAGGTCAGAGAGGCCAGATTGAGATGGTTTGGACATGTGCAGAGGAGGGATAGTGGTTATATTGGTAGAAGGATGTTGGAGATGGAGCTGCCAGGCAAGAGGTCAAGAGGAAGGCCAAAGAGGAGATTTATGGATGTGCTAAAAGAGGACATGGAAGTTAATTGGGGTGAGAGTAGAGGATGCTGAGGATAGAGTTAGGTGGAAACAGATGATTTGCTGTGGCGACCCCTAACGGGAACAGCCAAAAGAAGAAGAAGAAGTTGACCAGTTTTGTTACTTTATAGTTTAGGTTAGCCTTAAAGTCTATAACATGCATTCACCCAATGTCAAATTGTTAATCCACAGATAGTGCACTACTTCATGCTGTCAGATTTTTAAAAGACAGGGAGAAACTCAGGATGAAACAATGCAGAAAGAAACAAATAATGTGCAAATGATTTGAGATTTAAACAAACAGAGGGAGGAGGCACAGAAACTGACCAGCCCAGGAGTCAGCTAACACTGAGATGGGTCAGGCTACAAACTGTGGAAAGGCAGAAAAACTGTAAAGTTCTTTCTTATTTAATATTTTAATTGGTGTCTCAAGTTTGGCAAATTATTTGGTGGTGATTCAAATGTATTCAAACTATAATAATGCATTCATAAATCATGGCACATTTCTCTACTTTATATGCTAATACAGTAGCTGTTTTCAACAGTGAAAAGTATTGGTTCGAAATCTGACTTTATTGTATCGCTCATCACCTAATATGAGGCCAACAGCCACTAATAGCAGCAGATTTTTACTGACAGTAGTGATGGGCAAATGATACCGAGGCTTTGGAGCTTGTGTCACTCATCCTGAAGCGGAGTGATTTGAAACACTGTGTCGGACCTTGTATCAAAACACCAGTGTCACGTGACCAATGACGTTCGAAGCTTCGAAGCTTCGAACGTCATCGCTGTTTCGCTTCGCGCTTCATTCCTTCAAAATGTTTCTAATCTTTTCATTGGCTC
>NW_018127931.1:527728-549522 GCF_001952655.1 Monopterus albus | reverse complement strand
TCTTTAGAGGCTGCTATGGCTTCAGTTGTCCACCAGATGTCACCGTCACTGAAGTCTTGAAGCTTTGAATCGTTTTCGGCACAATTGTTAGGAAAGTCTCAGTGCTTCATGAGGCTTCACTTGCCCACCACTAACTGACAGCTATTATGTCACTTGTAGACCCTTGTAACTCGAAAGCCGGATTACCTTAAAGTGTAATTCAAATTAAACATGACGCACTTTCACGGATGTAACGTCAGCAGCCTAGTAGGCTACGGCTGCAGTAAGTGTGCGTTTGCTTGTATTCACACGGACCACCGGCATCGACTTGAATTATTATTAGTACGCTATTATTAAGCAGTTTCAGTCACACTTTTGTACTTGCATGTATTTTATGTATTTTGTTTTTATTGGTGTTAAATATTGTTTTAAAAATATTCCACACGTAAATATATTTTATTTGTAAGCTCCGCCGGCGGTGCACGATGATAACGTAAACACTCGCTTCTAGTGACTCATTCGACTACCAGCATGCATCGGGCGAACTTTTTTTTTCCAGGTGGGTGGGTTTGTTTTTGAGGCGTCGCCGTAAAACTGAGTACTCAGAGGTTATATAGCTGGTTGGTATTTTCAGGCATCTGGCATTTTGCAGTAGGCTACGCAACAGAATTTGAGAGCGTGACATATTCCAAGAAATAAAGTTTTAGCCATGGCCAAGTACATTCACGTACCAGACGAGGCTCCGACTGTTCTTAAAATAGACGTGACAGTTGACGAGAATGACTACAGACTTGGTGCACTGAAGCTGCTCAAGGAGCTGCGACCAATGTGGAAGCCATCCGAGATCAAAGTGAAGGTGCGTTTTATGTTATCATTAACATTTTACGGCTAGGGTACTTGATATAACATGTCTCGGCATTTTCCTATAGCTTGAATCATTCCTTTTTAGTTACAACTTATTGAAAAACACAATCATTTTGAGTCCAACATTAGCAAGGGGTGCCCATGTGAAACTTATGTAACGTTGATGCTAATGACACAAATGATAATGGGTTCCAGGAAGTAACGTTAGTGTCACGTACACCATGCTAGCCAAGTAATGGCACCGTGCCCACCTGAAATGTCACGCTAATGTCACTATAAAATGGCTGTTGACATACATAGACAGATGGTGCATACTTTCCTCGCTATATTACAGCTCCGGGGATACATCAGTAATTTTACGGTTAAAGTTTTGCCTTTGCAAATAACGTTAGCATCTGCGTCAAAAAATGGTGGGAGCCTCACCATTGGCACAGCCTGCAAATTCAGTCAGACCCGTTCTTCTGCGTTTCAGCGAAGTTAAAGATCAGTTAAAAATTGTATGATCCGTATGAATGTTACGCGGGATAGGACCTGTTTGGAGAGGTGATGAACAGGGGCGTTGCTAGACATAAATCTCTACTGGGGCATAGGTTCCCTTTTTACTTAAATCACACATTTTTTCTTGAATGCCTGTTGCATGAATGAAATGTGCTATACATTGTACTATATGAACTTCCCTTGCTTAGCCCACTATTCCGCTGCCATAATGCTGCTGCTGAAACTGATAAAGGTAAAATTGTAGAGATATTCATCTTTATGAAAATATTTATTACAACATACATTAAGAACTTTCTCAATATTTTTATGGCAATGGTTTGGCCCTGTATTGCACATTTGTTTTCATTTGTCTGCAATTCACAATAATTTTATTGTCAGGCAGCCCCAGTTTGATTAGTCAAATTTAAACTTTCACAGCAAGTTAACTTATCAACAAATAACGAATAAAAAAATACAATCAAATTTTTTGTAACTTATGAGGCCACATAATGTATTAGTGTTCCACCTACTTAAAAACTGTATTGTGCAATGGATGGCTGGTGGTGACACATCTATCTCCAGAGACGGCATCCTCCACAGTTTCCCTTCTTGCCTCAGGTTCACCTGTTTGTTAAATGTGCATAAAACAAACATAATTTGGTCTGTGTGGCAAGAACATTAAGAATTATAAGCTATTCATTAAATGCTGAATGAATAGTCCAAGGTTAACATAGACTGCTACATGTCATGTATTATGCAACATACTTGGTATTCATTTTATTTCATGTAGGCTAGTACATGAAATCCTATGATGCAGTTTACTTAACATTCAACATCAAGGCCTAGTTATGCTTTAGCTAGGCTAAGTAAACCAGTGTTACCTTGTTTACCAACTACAACCAAGTCTTCCCTCTCTCACCCTCCTCTCTCCAAGCTTCTTCCCTGTCTTGACCTCCGCTAAAGAAATTTCTTATGTCCATCTACAGGAGTCTGTAATGTTTGAGTCAAAATAAGATCATCAGTATTATTCAAAAGTTTTATTTAGTCCCCGTCTATTCCTTTCTTTTGTTTCATGCACCAATATATGCATTGCTGCAGTGCGCCTGCTGCAATGTGCATATGTGTGCAGCGTGACCACTGCCCCTCAGCTTGTATTTGTGGATGCTGAAAGGCATCCACACTATGTTTTCCTATTCTTTATTTATTATTGTGTGGATGCTGATTCAGCAGCCACACTATTGTTATCCTGGTCTTTATTTATTGTATGGATGCTGAGTCAGCAGCCGCTTAACTACTCCCGCATACTTTCAGCTAGAAAAACCATGCAGATATCAAAATGTTCAGCTTTTTCAGGACATGTGGGCATCTATTCAGAATTTTCCTAAACTTCATACTTTTTAAACTATTTAGCTCTTTTCAGCAAAATTTTGCCCATTCAAATAAATGAGAAAATCTTCAAATCTTTAACTTCAACATACTTTCAGATAGAAAAGCCATTTTGGTATCAAAATGTTCAGCTTCTTAAGGACAATATTACAATTGTCAATATTTTTTGTAACTTTTATACTTTTTAAAATATTCAGGTTTGTTCAGAAATTTTTGCCCCATTCAAATGAATGGGAAGCTCTTCAAATCCTCCTCCTCTTTCAGCCTTAACCAGTTAAGCATAGTTTCAGCTAGAAAAACCATTCCAACTTTAGACAATTCAGCAACTCTTCAGCTATTAAAACATGTATTTTGCTTTTTGATATCTTTTACAAATTTTGAATTCTCACAGTTAGTTTTATGGTGATTTTGGAAATTTCTCTGCTAGTGTCACATGACCCGCACTCTAGCTCTGTCCTTCAGCCATCACAATTTTTCAGCTTGTTTTCTGCTCTTATTCTGCCAACCTTAACTTTTCACATACAAATTATACATGAAAATGGCATTGTAAGGAATCAGAAAATGGCCTTGTTATTGCAATAGTATGAACGGTTTTTGAATTACATCGTACATTCCAGAGTGCACCACCTCACTTCCATAGACTTCAAAAAGATGATTCAGAAAATACCCTCGAAGCAAACGTTAGGGTATTTATAAATCACCACAGCTCCTTTATTTTGTGGAATATCTTGACATAAAGGTGATCAACATTTTTGTTGAAACCTCCTGCCGCTCATAGTCGAGATTTTTTCGATAGGACTTATACCATCCATTTTCTAAACCGCTTAGTCCCAAACGGGGTCACGGGGGGCTGGAGCCAATCCCAGCCAGCTGCGGGCGAAAGGCGGGGTACACCCTGGACAGGTCGCCAGCCCATCGCAGGACCAACTTTTTCTTCCATTCTCAGTTGTTCGAAGCCCATGTTTGAAATCTGCTGCAGTGTCCTCAAACTGCTGAGTTACTTAATAATGCACCTGCTACTTTTACACACACAAACGGCAACAGAATAGCACACACACGCAAAATAAAAACCAAACATATACATGTGCAATCAAAGCAATACAGTGATGTGCAGTAACGCACACCAACATACACACACATGCAAACACAGACACAGGTTGGTCTGCCTTCAAAGTAAGTCCCTAAAATATGCCAGAATTTCAAAATAAAAGCACAATTGTAAATTAAGCTCACATAAAAACCCCAAAACGTGCCTGATTTTCAAAATCTTAAAAAAAAAAAAAAAATTCAAAAATCAAAACATTTAGCTTTATTCTGAAAATTTTGCCCCATTGAATGGGGAAATTCTACTTCGGCATACTTTCAGCTATTTCAGGTATCAAAATGTTCAGATCTTCAAGGACATCCATGCTTCTATTCCAAATTTTTTTAAACTTCATTCTTTTTAAAATACTTAGCTTTATTCTGAAAATTTTGCCCCATTCAAATGAGTGGGAAAATTTTACTTCAGAATACTTTCAGCTAGAACAGCCAAACAGGTGTCAAAATGTTCAGCATTTTCAGGGCAGTCCTTCAGCACTCTGCATCCACACGCATTTTCTGAAGTAAATGCATTTCTCTAGTTATTCATATTTTTTTCATCTTTCAGTTATTCAACAGGTTTTTTTCAACTTTTCAGGCATTTTCAGGGCGGTCCTTCAGTATATCAGCATCCACACGCATTTTCGACAGGAAATGCATTTCTCTAGTCTAATCTTTTAAGTGTCCTGTTTGGGCTACCAAAGTTTTAAGAGGCCTTATTTTACAATAATACAAACAACAAAGGCACTGTTATCTCTTAGATTACATTACATTTGTGTAGAGATGTCCATTAAGACTGGCAGATTACAGCCTGTACAGATACCCAGAAACGGAACCATTTTCTTTTCCAGCAACAGATAGGAGATTTGGAAACTCAGCAAATGCTAGCCATTGTTTCCTCATGTTAAATGACATTCTTCACTTCCTCACAGTGCTGTCATTATAATCACCTTTATTTCACCAAGTTTGTTGCACACAAGGAATTTGTTTCCGGTACAAAATCGAGGCAGCCAGTTGCGGTGCCTATTCAGCCGATGGCTATAACCGTCAGGGGGCAACTTGGGGGTTCAGTGTCTTGCCCAAGGACACTTTGACATGTGGCAGGCACCGAGGTTCGACCCGCTGACCTTCCGGTTGCGAGACGACTGCTCTACCCCACTGACCCACAGTCGCCAGAGATTCTCACTCAGTGTCTTATACAATGAACAAATCACAGATGAGGTGCTCATGCACCCCACCAGCATCCCTAAATGTATTCTTGGCTTCACAACTGACACAGTTATATCAGCCAGGGCACACCTATATTATTTTTCATCCTTTATATTTTTCATTGTCTCCAGTTGTTTACCAGATTATGACTCATCATAGAGGCTGTGAAATAGTCACCAATGAAGGGTTTCAGGCATACTACTTAAATAGCATAATTTGAAGGATGGTCCTATTGTCGTCAAACTGTAGGCATTATGGAAGAATGTTTAAGCACAGGACAAATAAGGGTTGCGACCACACCAATTTGCCTCTTCTCAGTTCTTTCCTCTATTTGTCCCTGCAGTTTTTCACAGATGGAATAACCAATAAGTTGCTGGGCTGCTATGTGGGTGCAGTCATGCAAGATGTGGTTCTGGTTCGTATTTATGGCAACAAAACAGAACTGTTGATCGACCGGGAAAATGAGGTGAAAAGCTTCAGAGTACTACACACTCACCGATGTGCACCGCGCCTCTACTGTACCTTCAACAATGGCCTGTGTTATGAATTTCTGCAAGGAACAGCACTGGAGCCTAAACATATTCGCAGCCTACCAGTTTTCAGGTAAAAATGTTTTGGTCTGCAGCAAGTACCCATATCAGCATAAGAAATCTGTCTACCAACAATCTAGTTATTTATTTTATTTTCTCCTCTCCATTCTTTCTTTCTTTCATTGACAAAATGAAAGGCCAACTTTCATAGTGAGCATATGAAACAAAACCACCTAGTGGTCAAAAGAAGTTACTGTAGGAATTTGTAAGCCCAGTAAAAGTGTACAATAGACTGTAAAGTAGCTCGACTCTCCCTTATGTTTGTAGCTCAATAGGTTAAACAATTGGTGTTTCTTCAAAAATGAAATGTGGGTTCGACTCATATGTTGCTTGTAATAGTGTAATTCTCTATAATAATTTAATAATAATAAAAAGAATAACACTACTAGTAGTAATAGTAAGGCCTTGACCTTACTTTGTAAAGTGTCCTGAGATGATTGTTGTTGCGATTCGGCACTATACAAATAAAACTGAATTAAAGTAAAATTATTGCCCCTCTGTGTAATATGCAAATTAATGACTTACAAATTTCAACTGTGTGACCGGATGTCACTGTGTATGTTTTTACATTTGGAAATATGAGTAATGTCTCCAGTACCAAGAATTGAATGTTCTTGTTAAAACAAAACAAGCATATTCTGTAAAGCAGTTAAATACACCTGTGACAAGACAATGAATGTGTTTCATTTCATTATGAATATGCATATGATTTATCTTGTTGTTAAAATTAAATTGAAATGCTCCCATGGCGGGATAACTTCTGTTTTGGTACTGATGCTGTGGCAATATAATACAAATATTTTCCCTGTATTCTACTTTGCAGGCTCATTGCCAGACAACTGGCCAAATACCATGCCATCCATGCCCATAATGGCTGGGTCCCCCAGTCTGACCTGTGGCTGAAGTTGGGCAAGTACTTTGCTCTCATACCAAAGTACTTCAAAGACACTGAGCAGAATGCCAGGTAAGAACATATAAGAGAGATTCAAATGACTGAAGTCTTAAGTCTGGCAGACCCTTAAATGTAGCTGTGAGATGTAGCTCTGAGTTTTCCCTGATACTCTTTTTAAATGATGCAAATAATATCATTTTAGCACCTAGACTTAAATGAACTAAACAGAAAGCAATGACAAACTCACAAATCCAGATTGTGGTGATGTGAAATCGGGATTGGAAGTATAAAAAAAAAATCTTAGTGGATAGTATGAAACTGGTAAGACTGATTATGGCATGAAGTGCAAATATATTATTTAACAAGGTTGAATAGTTGAAAAAAGAAGAAGAAAATGAGCCCTAATTGCATTTTTGGGAACATCCAGCATTGACTCTTGGAAGTTTCTGTTCTCATTTACCTCCTTGTGGAACTATGAACTGCTGCCTCTTTTATCACTGAGTCACAAATGATCCAGTCAACCACCCTAACATGATTGACTGACTAACCAGTTCACATGACTGAAGAAGTGTGTGGAATTTCTTTCATAACCTCAGCAGTGTTGGCTTTATAGCTGTGGTTTTTGGCATTTTCTGTCTAAGCCATGAAGCATAAAAGAGCAGCATCAGAAATATATATTTGAAAATTATTTTATGTAAACAAAAAAAGATGGTGTAATTAACAAGGTCTGTCATAGATGGTTTGTTTATATTTGCTTCTGCTCTCCAGAGGAGGAGGAGTCATTTTCTTATCTCATAGAAGGAAAGTCATTGTTACATTACTTAACTCCATTCAGATCTTCATCTAAATATGTAGACTACTTAAGTTTCCCTCTATTCACATTGTGCCAGTACCAGCCTAAAAGAACACACATTTCACCACATGCAAACTGGTTCATGAGTTATTGTAATTCACTTATGCACTCGGGGTGCTTTGGCAGTAAACTGTCTGGATGGATATTAGCACCCAAAATAAAAACAAAGCAAATATTGACTTTTACAGATTGTTGCTTTCCCTGGTGGCCACCCATATTTAATACTATGAGATAAGTACTGATACAAGACTACAATACCCACAGTATCTCTAGGCTCTCATGTGTTGAAGTCCAAAACAAATGGGTGGAGTGCTTATGGATTAAATGTTGTGCTTTCCATTTTGTGTGCCAGAATATTTTTTCAATGTGCCTTGATCAGGTCCTACAGATGACAGTGAGCTGTGATGTAACTGCTTGTCAGATAAATCAATTAACTAAACTGAATTGTGCAGCATGAAAAAGGCAGTTTTCATCAGTTTGTCCTTTTTAATAAAGGCATTTTCTAGAAAATGTAAATGGACGAAAAATGCTGCCAGGCATAAGGATGTGTGTGCGTGCGTGCCTGCCCAAAACGTCCTTCTGCACAGCAAGACTCGGGCAGCTTCACTGTGTCAAAGAGGAGGCTTACAGAATTGGGGACAGGACTCTGTACAGCCAGGCCAGGAACACACTGACAAAGGAGATCAAAGCAGCAAAGAGGAGCTACTCTGAAAAGCTGAAAGCTCAGGTTTCAGCCAACGACCCCTCGTTTGTGTGGAGAAGCCTGAAAAGCATCACTGGCTATAGGAAACCATCCCCCCTGCTGTGGAGGACTGTCAACTAGCAGACGACCTGAATGTGTTCTGCTGCAGGTTTGACAAACAACACTCCCCCCTCACCCTCCCCACCTCAGACCCAGCCGCTGCTCCCCTGACCATCGACACTCTGACCCCCTCCTGCCTGAAAGTATATGCTGATCAGCTGGCCCCCATCTTCACACTCATTTTAACAGGTCACTGGAACTGTGTGAAGTCCCCTCCTGCTTCAAATGCTCCACCATCATCCCGGTCCCAAAGAAAACCTCCATCAGTGGACTGAACGACTGCAGACCTGTCGCCCTGACATGAGGTTAGGAAGTGCTTTGAAAGACTGGTGTTAGCCCACCTGAAGGACATCGTAGACCCCCTGCCTACCGGGCAAATGTGTCAGTGGACGATGCAATTAACATGACACTGCATTACATCCTGCAACACCTCAACTCCCCAGGAATCTATGCAACGGGCCCTCTTTGTGGACTTCAGCTCAGCATTCAGCACCATCATCCCGGACATCCTCCACTCCAAACTAACCCAGTTCACTGTGTCTGCCTCCACCTGTCAGTGGATTACTAGCTTTCTGACAGACAGGAAGCAGCAGGTGAGGCTGGGGAAAACCACATCCAGCCCCCGGACAATAAGCACAGGTGCCCCCCAGGGATGTGTACTCTCCCCTCTGCTGTTTTCACTCTACACCAATGACTGCATCTCGAAGGACCCCTCTGTCAAGCTCCTAAAGTTTGAAGATGACACAACAGTCATTGGTCTCATCCGAGATGGCGACAAGTCAGCCTACAGACGGGAGGTTGAGCAGCTGGTCCTGTGGTGTAGCCGCAACAACCTGGAGCTAAACACACTCAAAACAGTGGAGATGACAGTGGTCTTCAGGAAGAGCCCTCCCACCTTACCCCCACTTACCATACTTGGCAGCACTGTATCAGCAGTAAAGTCCTAAAAGTTCCTGGGCTCCACTATCTCCCAGGACCTGAAGTGGACATCCAACATCAGGACCATCATCAAGAAGGCACAGCAGAGGATGTACTTCCTGTGCTAGCTCAGGAAGTTCGACCTGCCCCAGGAGCTGCTGATACAGTTCTACAGAGGAATCATCGAGTCTGTTCTCTGCACCTCCATCACTGTCTGGTTTGGCTCAGCAACCAAACAGGACAAGTACAGACTTCAGTGGACAGTCAGGACTGCAGAAAAGGTCATTGGTGCGAGCCTGCCCTCCATGGAGGACCTGTACACCTCACGGGTCAAAAAAGAGGGTGGAGAGGATCACTGCAGACCCCTCACACCCTGGACACAATCTGTTTGAACTCCTCCCCTCTGGACAGTGTTACAGGTCACTGTGCACTAAGACAACCAGGCACAGGGACAGTTTTGTCCTCTAGGCTGTCACTCTGATGAGCATATGACCCACGACAGTATGATTGGACAATAACCCTCAGTACAATACCTGTGAATATACATTGTACAGATTTACTCTATTTTTATTCCTATTTATCTCATTTCAGTGGGCCTGCATTGTTTACTGCCTGTTTATACAGCTTATTATGTTATATTACACAGCCTTATGCTGGTTTACAGTTTACTTGCCCCTTGCATGGGGATATGTACATACACATTGAGATCAGATGTACCAGAGTCAAATTCCTCGCGTGTCCGACACACTTGGCCAATAAAGCAGATTCTGATTCTGATAAATAGCAATGAGGGCTGAAGAAAAGTGCAAGGATTATTCTAGAAATCATACTTGGAGGATTTTAGTTGACCCCTTAGTTTTTATGATGCCTACATTTATTGTCAGTTACATTACACTTTTTTTTTTTTTTTTTTTTTTTTTTTCAAATTAGGTTTTTGTGAGACAGTTGTTTGGCCTCGTGGAGAACTGTATTTGCAGTTGTATTAATAGATCATGTGGCTTCTTTTTTTATGCTGACTGCAATAAAGAATAAATCATTTTTTGTTTTTCTCCCAATTTTGCTAAAACAGTTTTGTGCAATGCTGGCCTGTAAAATTAGAGTACATACAGTATATCACAGAAGTGAGTACACACCCTCACATTTTGTGAATATTTAAGTATATCTTTTCATGTGACAACACTGAAGAAATGACACTTGGCTACAATGTAAAGTAGTGAGTCTACAGCTTGTATAACAGTGTAAATGTGCTGTCCCCTCAAAATAACGCAACACACAGCCATTAATGTCTAAACTGCTGGCAACAAAAGTGAGTACACCCCAGTATTCCCTGTTGTCACATGAAAAGATATACTTAAATATTTACAAAATGTGAGAGGGTGTACTCACTTCTGTGATATACTGTATTGTGGTTCCTTTGCACCCTTTGTATTGCTTCTTAATTTCTCTTTCTGTCTTCAGCCTCACTTTTGTTTCCAACTGTGCTTTCAGGTTCTTCATACTGATTTTACCTTCATCTGTCTTTCCATTAATACTCATAATGCCCCTACTTCTCAATGTATTCATCCCTCTGTGACATGGTTCCCTCTCCAGATTAAGCACAGAGGTGCCCGGCCCACAGTGCCTCCAAGAAGAGCTAGTGTGGCTCCAGCAGAGCTTGTCTGTGCTGGGTTCCCCTGTAGTTCTCTGCCACAATGACCTGCTCTGCAAAAATATCATCTACAACCAGAAGACAGGTGAGTATAAACTGCACAAGTGTAGTCTGAGACATTAATGTGTGACTGAACTTTGTTGTAGTGTGATCTACATAGGTTTCAATGCACAGGTAGGAGTGCCTTCCCTGCAGTTCCTCAACCCTAGTTACATGCTTCACTCTTTGTCAGTGTTTTCAAATTGGTTGCGTGCATAGAACTAGAATGGTCAGACACAACAGTCCAGTTGTTTGGATGCTATGCTGATGTTGTAGATGGAATCCTCCTGAAATAAGGTGAACGCCGCACACACCGCAGTGGTATGTTAAATTGTTTACCTTCTTCCAAAATCTACTTTTTTGTGAATGCAAAGATGTATTAAAACACCACATCAGTCAGATTTTGGTTATACTTTTTTCATAAATGAGTGTAAATTGAAGCCAGTAATATGGATTCCATATTAGGTTTGTCTGATCTGGCATTCTAGTTTTATCCTGAATATAAACCACTCTTATCAGCCTGAACAAATAATACCATTACATCATGTCACATTCCATGTTTCTCTTTTTTTGTGCTTTAGCAATGTTGCCTATTTTTTTGATGGTACGATTGTCAAGCAGCATGTCCTCAGACAAACATATAGCTTACTTTTGCACTGAGTGACTTGAATTATATTGGTACCAGTGAAATTGTTGTAAGCATTGTTTTTGTAGCAGTGGAATCACAGGTTAAACGGATGAGAGAGAAGAAGCAAGGGGTCAAGAGGATAGTTCAGGATTTTTTTATATATGTGGGATGTGGGGCGTGGGTGTTTATGGGAGGGTTTAAGAGCTGTCAAACCCCTCGTCAATTTGCGATGAGGGGCGAGGCCCTTCTCACAGCTCCTTGTGTCTAGCCTTTCTCCCCTAGGAATGACAGCTGAGGCTGTGGCTGCCCTGCGCCGCCCTGCCCTGGGGAGGCAATGGAGAGAGACAAACCTCGCGCACAGTCGGCTCTGAGGGCCCTCACGTAGTCTGTCCACTGCTCAGGCTAATCGGGATGAGTTCATGGCACGGCACGAACCATGTACCTACCTGTCACCCTCCACCAGTTCCCTCTGACATGTTATGGCTAGGCTACTTATGATACTGGTTATTACACAATTGTTTTTATGGTTTGCACTTGCTTTTAATCACTCCAGTCAGCCGAATGCAAAAATGTAAAGCTTCATTTCGCCACAGCTCCATCCTCCACAATTATTTCAAAGCTGATTTCTGGTCAGACCATAAAAGTGAATATATTTAATGATATGATGTATTTTTCTAACTGTTAACAAATCCCTTGAAAATCAACCTAACATTGATTTTAAAAGATAGGTGAGTTGGAAAGAGACAACCTAATGCATTGTTTGTTCTGGTATTCTCATGGGTTTTGTTGGGATTAAGAATAATATAGAATATCATCAGCCTAATTTTTTAAAGCTGAAACATACTACTGCAAAAATGCAGAAAATACCTTTGCCTAAGCACATAGGCAATGAAATGAGTGTCTTGGTAATCCTAGTTTGCAAAAGCAGGATCTCATTTGAATCTGTGACTCTGCGTATCAAACAAATGCTGATTAGTTCCACAAGGGAAATTATTCTGTATCAGGAGGACTGGGCCAACACCCAGTGTGGAACTCCTTAAAATTTAGCATATTAAATTTTGACAAATGTAGCATTTGTAATGGGCCATATTCTAATGTAATCAGTTAAGTATAGATCTCTTGTATGGATGTAGAGGTCTGTGCATGAAGGATTTGCATGTTTGCAGAATCATGTTTCGGGCTTCTATAAGTAAGACAAAAGAGCCTGTGGTTATCAGTACTTCTGTTTGGAAGTAATATTAACAAAAGGAATTTTACCTTATCCAAGTATAATCACGTCTTAATGCAAACACAGCCAGACCACTATACAAATGACAGCCATAGTGTAATGGACACCACAGTAGAGTCCAGGCCATGATTATTACATCTGACTGTCCACTCAAGCTGTCCACACCGTTGTTAAACAATCTGTTTTACCCTGCACTTACAGCCTTTTGTTGAGTTGAGAAACGGAGTAAGCATGGAATGAAGCTGAACAGTTAGCACACTGCTTCCTGTCACTTCTGCTCAGCTGTAGTTGAGTTGAAATGGCTTGTCTGCCAAACACAGCAGCAGAGAAACTGCCACTTCCTGTATTGATAAAACCATAAACAGAAGTGGTAGAAGCCTGAACATGTTTCTCACTGTTTTCTTAAGATAGTTCTTAAAAATTTAAACTATACATTCAACAAATTCTCTTTTACATTTCTTCTCTGTCTCCCTTTGCGTGGTCTCTCAGCCTCCAGTGCAGGCTTCTTTAGTTTGCCTGCTCCCCTCATTTTACCCATATGTTTTGTTTTGTCCCCGGGTCAACAAAATCTGCAGCTCAGGCAGCCTGCCGGGAGCTTCTCAAAGATTCTGTCATTTCAGAATCAGCAGAAGTGTCATGCTTGTGGTTTTACAGCCAATGGAATTGGGGGCGGGGAATCAGGGCAAAGGAATGCAGGTTGGCAACAGGCCTGATGTTTTGACACTGCAGGGGAACAAGTCTGGATAAAAGACAAATGTGTCAGTGAGAGAGGGAGCATGTGTGAAAGTTGTTTGCCCCAACCTTTTCATTTGCTGCACAGGGGGCTATAGCCACTGCCCGGAGGTGTTCAGTTGTGTCCCGCTAGGACCTACACGCCGGCTGGTAACCCACCTCAAAGTGTCTTTCTTGTAGTCCAGCACCACCTCAGGAAATATTGATCCACATATTAGGTCAAAGGAGTTAGCCAAGGCCAACACAAACCCAAACATTTAAGAGTAGAGACATTTAATTAAATTTATCCTTTCAAATTTGGAAATTTTAGCTAATGCTACTGCAGCAATTGGACTTATGAAAGTAAGTGTTTGTATTTTGAGATCAGCCACTTTGTCACTGAATGCTTCCCTCTTTTATTCATTATTAATACAGACATGTCACACTTTCAGTGACCTACACATGCACTCAGACAGCAACACATTCTTTGACCTTCCCTCTCCATGCTCTAGCATCAGAATTTCAAGAAGACGGTCAGCTTTTATCTTCTGTTATTTTCACTGATGGACACTTTTGTAGATGCTGAGAATGCATTTATATTTATTATTTAACCTTAATTGGATTAGTTATTGTCAGCATGTTTTGCTTTGTCAAAGTTCTGAGAGAGCATGTATCAAACAGTGTGTTGCTGTACAGCTCATTTTACTTTCCTACAGACCATTTGTATTTTGCTATCTTCTTCCTTTTGTCCTTCTGCTTTGTTTTCCATTTTCTCACTCCCTTCTTAGCAAGACTTTGGATGTTTTCCCTTTATTCTATGCATGTATCCAAAGCAAACATTCTCTGCAAAGCCAGTTCTCATTTTCCCATGTCTTGCATCAGGCATCTCTGTTAATGTATCCTGGCTGCCTGTTCTGAGATGTTTTTGGAAGAAGCTACTGTCAAATCTATTCTTTTATCTTAGATATCACTGGGGATTGACAGCTGTTTATTGGATTGCTTCCCTTGTATACAGTATACTTAAATTAAATGGCACAGACAACATAAAAGCATAGAATGTCCCTTGTCTACTTAACAGGATTTTTATTTGGAATATGCAACTTCTCCAAATTTAACAGCATAGCTGTTTTTGTGTGGTGTTTTTCAGCTGTTATTTCCAGACTACTTCTTTAGTCTAATGCATCTCTCTTAATTCTCCTTTTTCATTTTTCTGTGCTGACGTCTTTTGTTTCAGTCTACTTTCCTCAAAATGCAAACTCTTACTCCTTGCCCTAAAATCAGCTGACTAGCCAGCCAGTCCAGTTAAATAGGAAGAAAATATGAAATGAAAAGGCATGACATTCTGAGTTATCAAAGGGAAAACACACCTTAATCATTTTATGTTTGCTTTCCTGTGTCTCCATCTAAACAATGCTGCTTCTTTTTCCAGGCAATGTAAAGTTCATTGACTATGAATATGCTGGGTACAATTACCAAGCCTACGACATTGGGAACCATTTCAACGAGTTTGCTGGTATGTTTAATCTGTGCTTCTTGATGCATGCAGCAAGATGTGTGTATGAAATGTTAACCCATATATGATTTTTTAACTTGTGCGTTTGTGTTCCAGGCCTGAATGAGGTGGATTATAGTCACTATCCAGAGCGGGCCTTTCAACTGGAGTGGCTCTGCTCCTACCTAGAAGCTTACAAGGAGCATAAAGGTCAAGGCAGTGATGTGACTGACAAAGAGGTGGAGATTCTTTATGTCCAAGTCAACCAATTTGCACTGGTAAGCATTTGTACACATGTATTATAATCTACTGTACATTGGATTATACCTGCATGTGGTTATGGTCAAGATTTGAGTTGTAAACCAAGATGTGACAGTTTCTGGTTGCATTCTTAATATGACTGCATTATAAAGGGTCAAAGGACTAACCTTTTATTGGTTTGTGGGTAGTGAAGACTGATAAAAACCGTTTACCAACTGTTTATCTTACCAGGACAGAATCTTAAAAAAATTTCATGTCAAAGTATTGAATTAACATATTACAGTACTATATTTTGCCATTAGTGAAAAGCATTGAAGTTCATCTAAGCTTTGACAGCACTGTATGGTTCAGGTATTGCTCTGTGCCTGCTCAGTTAATATCTGCTTTAACATAGCCCTTTCCTTAGTGGTCAAAATGAAAGTGAACAGTTCAGGGTGCAGTCAGGGTCCTGGCAATGTGATCCAAGTTGATTTTCATCCCTGCTGTCAAGTCTTGGGCTAAGAAAAGCTGATTATAGTGCAGTGTAGATTAAACAATACAGAGTGATGTGGGCTATAACCTGTACTACCTGCTCTGAAAATGCCTGCTGATGCAGCCATCATATGGGAGGCATTCTTAATGACCAAATGTAACCCTTTGGACTCAGTCCTCTCCCCTGAGCCACATTCTGGTTAGTTTACTGTCAAGAGGAAAAGAGGGCACATTGAGGACGTGCAAGTGAAGCTATTGTTTCTATGTCAACTTTTTAGTGTCCTTGCCATAGGGCTTCATACATGCTCGGGTGAGCTGTTTTGTATAACAAACATTTTCTTTTAGATAGCATGTATGTGCTAATCCTTTGTTTCCCTGTTGCACTCTCTCTCTCCCTCTGTATGTGTCTAGGCATCCCATTTCTTCTGGGGTCTCTGGGCTTTGATTCAGGCCAAGTTCTCGACCATCGACTTTGACTTTTTGGGGTTGGTTGCCATCTTGAAATAAACAAGCAAGCATACTTGATTATGAACTATTACGTTTTTGCTCTGCCCAGCAGATTTAAATTATTTAGTTACATATTTATGAAGAAAATGTTAAGCTTCCAGTTGTTTGTGTACTGGTATCCATCTGGCTACATTTTTATCTTATTGCTGATGCCGTTCTTCTCCATGTTTGCCTCTGCTCTCAGATATGCAATCCTGCGCTTCAACCAGTACTTCAAGATGAAACTGGAGGTAGCAGCACTGAACTTGCCCAAGTGCTGATCATCGTCCCTTCCTACCTGCTCTGCTCCTCACAGAGCATCCACTGGGGGGGTTTATGCAGGGAAGAGCCAGACTGAAAGGCTGTCTTTTTCAGTGCCTACAGGTCCCCTCTAATGTCTCTCTAAAGAGTGAAAGGACTACAATCTTGTAGTCTTATCCATCATTATCATGCAGTCACACCTTTTGTTAATCGGGAAGGAGTCCAGATTTGTTGTATGGGTGTGCTGAGACCTACTAGTGGGAAACCCACATGCCTGAATTTACTGTAGTCATTTCAGTTAGTTTAACATCAATTAGGATATTAGCACAATAGCATATTGTATTTTTAAACGGATGTTTTCATAGCTCAAGTCACAATAAGCAGTAAGATGTAGTTGATTATCACCTGATTCATAACTAAAACATACATGACTGATAGATGGCCCAAACATGAATCTGATTACCTGGTAACACCTTTCTCATATGCACATTCATGAGGAAAACCCCTGGAGAGCCAGCCTAGCTAACAACCACATTTTTATCAGTGTGATGGAAATACAAAGCCTGCTTTGTGTGCTGAGGATCAAGTTTGAAAGGCCAGTGATTTCCATTACTCCCACAACAAAAACATGACTTGCCTTGTGACTTGTGATTTTTACCCTACCCCAGCATACTGTGCATGACTACTGCACCAAAATAGCCATGTAATCATTGTTCCTCTAAAGCTGGTGAGGGCTTGCGCATTTAGGCTTTCTAGAATGAAAGTAGAAACATGAAGTTGTAGGAGTGCATCTTGTTTACCTATAACCTCTTCCTTAAGTTAAATGGTTTTATGCAACTCATTAGCCATTTGACTTGATGGAAATTTTCACTGTAATGTAGGTTTCATGTTTTTATCTAAATCTTCACTGGGTACAATATGCATCTCACTGTAATTTGGACATTCCATGTTCATAATACTGGGAAGGAAGTTTGGTTATAGGTTACATGGCAAGTCAGCAGTGTTAGGGACTTTATTTACTGTGACAGACTGTAAGCTGTGCTGCACTAGGCAAGACCAAACCATTATATTGTCTGCTCTGTGTCAGGGAGAACGTGGAAGTCATCTCTAATATTACAAAACACTGCTAATGGACTAAGGACTGACCATTTTTTATACCTGTAGTCCAGTTTTCATTCATAAATGTGTAATGCGCTCCTGTTGACTGTCAGATTACTGAGTCATTGTTGGGATTTATCATTTTAGGTATGGAATTTGTGAAAAAAATAAGTTGGTTATTTGAACTTGTTCAAGTTATGTAGACACATCTGTGTCTAGCAAAAAAAAAAAAAAAAAAAAAAGCAAGAATAAGAGCCAAAGAACACCACCATCTGTTGGAGGTAAATAACGGTGGCTGCTAGTAGTAAATACTGTTTTTGACATTCACTTTTGACCTTTGTTAAATGTTAATATTTTTAAGAAGAGCTTTAGTGTCTTTGAAAAGTTCATTTCTTTGTTTCTTTAACAAGTCTACTCCAAAGTGCTTTTTCGCTTGTACGTAATGCATACTGTCAGTTTTTCATGTAGCACAAAGAGAGTTAGTATAACAATATATATAGATTTATTAACAGTGACAGTTTTTATACTTATTTAAATAGAAATGTTAAGGCTGACATCATTTAGGCTGTGTGGCTACTTCCTGGGCAAATGTGGCATATTCAAAAAGAATTTAAAACTTTAAAGTGCTAAAACAGCATTTTCAGTTGCCTGGTTGATCTAAACAAGTTTCTTGTTTACCCTAAAACAAAGTTACATGTTTGCCCAGGTACCTTCTGTTATAAGATGTTTGTAAAGCTTCATGATGAAACCATTACTAACAAACCTGAATTTGTATGTAGTCAAGCTTATTACTAGCTAAATGCATGTACTTTATCTTTAGAAGTATGTGAAAATCTTCCATTAGCATGTACTTGGAGGAACATGTTATGGCTCAGTGGAAGCCAGATAAAGCTGATTAAGAGTTTTCTGTGGCATCTGATTAGTACAATGTCAGACCATGTTTACACATTACACTTACAGATATTTGCAATATGTCCAGTTCATGTAATTGCAGCGTTCAGAATGTTAAAATTATCCCACTGAAATATTTCCTACAGGCTTTATTTTCTCATTAATCTAAAACATGAACCAGCACTACATCAGAATTACGTTTGTTTTTAACATTGTAAAAAAAAAAGTCTTCTTAAATTTCTCTGGCCACTGTATCAGGTGTGTATATGTACAGTTAAGAAATATAATAACTTGCTCTCAAATGTGAAAGAATGTACATAGGAGTTTCTTTTCTTAAGGTTGCATTAACGTGAATAGTTCTCTGAATAAGAGGTGAAATAAAAACTGGTTTTCAATACTGGGAACATGCTTTGAAAAATAAGGTATATTTATACTTATTTGTGTCTTGTGTCTCTAACATTGAGTTCTATATCTTTATTCTCTGCTACGTTTTCAAAACATAGCTTAATTTTGCATAAAATATTTCAGTCACTTTATGTCAGATATTTGTTTCACTGTTGTGGCTGTGTCCTCATCATTCTTTATTCTGGTTAGTTGTGTACAGTGCCCCCTGGGGCTACTGGCTGGGAAATGTCAATTGACGTGGTCAAAGATATCGAGTTTACATATGATACGGAAGCCTTAAAGCTTGTATCAAGCAGAGGGGGCGTTTCTAAATGAAGCCTTGCTTTGAACCTTGTGTCATTCCCATTCTCTTGTGATTGATGGCAAATGGGGCCTTGGTTCCTCTCAGAATCACATAGCTGTTTCACTTTGAGATTTACAGATTTGAACTGTTGATACAAAAACAGCGACACCTGAAATGTTTGCAGTTGTAGTTGGATGGCTACTTTGCGGAAAATAGTATGTTTATTGTTATAATTTAGTTTATTGTTTAGCCCTTGTAATGTCCTCCTGATTGCCATACACCTTTTGTCCTCTGGGGTAAAAAAATGACCCCGTCTGGTTTGACTGTTTATAAAGCATAATGTATAAATTATCATCCACCTCTGTGTTTCAACTTTTTAGTCAACTTTATTCCAAATCATTTCCTGATGTATAAAATATGCATTTTATACACCATTTGCAAAACATTTAACTTTTCAAAACTAACATCAGAATAAAAACAGTCTGAATGTGCCCTCAGTTGCATGTGAGTAATGGCGTAATCTTTGCCAATGCATGCATTGCATTTTTGGCACATTTTCGATGTTTTGAGATCACTCTGGCAATGGAAGAAATTTCACCTACTCCCTTTTGAGTGATTGGCCAGGAGGGGCAGCTGGGCAAGGGGGAGCTGCTGCAGAGGTAGTGCTGGAGTAGAACTGCTGGATATCCATAATCAATCTAGCAGCAGCTGGAGTGTGGGGAATACCCTGTCAAGTCAATCAGTGCCTGGATCATGCATTAATGGCAGGAAAGAAACCATACGTCTTGAATGGGAGCAAGTTTGTCTTGTGCACGGCAATCTTCTTTTGTGTCTGTTTTTATCATCAAATCGGATTAGTCTTGAGATTGGTACCAGACTCGGCATGCCATAAACTAGCAGTAGCTTCTTTACTGGGACATGCCAGCAAGAATCAGCATACCCACATATGCCTGCAGGTCTATTTGATCCAACTTTCTCCACTTGTTGCCATACACACCTCGCCCCTCCTTGTTTGTCATGTTCAGCACCACCTCTTCAATAGCCTTGAGCAAAAATAGGTCAAAAGTGGATTTTATGTCATCAATACGAGACCTTGTATATGCGGTTGTACCACGGTGCCTTGTCTCTCTCTCTCTGCTTTCTCTGCTGTCAACATGCACCGTCCATCACTGGGATGGAAGACCAAAGCAATGTTTCATCCTTTGACTGGAAACATTCAATCTCTCTTCCTCAGATTCTTCTTCATCACTTGATTCTTCCTCTTCATCATAATAAGTGCGTCTGACACTTCTTCCATTTCAGCTTCAGATTCTACATCATCATGTTCATTATTTTCCTTCACTTCATACGCTTCTTCCATTTCTGCAGCGGACGATGTGGTGGCTTCTTCAGAGGAAGAAGTAGCATTGGTCTGTGTGTTGGATCTATCACCTCATCATTATTTTCCTCCTCTTCTGACCCTGAATCCTCCTCATCAGCTGATTCTTCCTCCTCATCATGTTCAGCATTCTCTTCCTGGTCATTCATTTTCCACAACATGGTCAAACATTTGCTCACAAGCTGTACAGTATAGCGCTTCTGCGTCCTCATTGTGCTGCCTGTCTCTCTCAGACTAAAATGTAAAATGCCCCAACACCAGAAAAGATCTGTTTTTTTTCTTGACATAACCATTGTTTGACCCCACACATCAAACATCCAAGAGTAAAGATGTTTTGGAAAGCATTATGGTGCAGCAATTTTCTCCATTGCACCACTTTGTGCTGTGGGGTCTTTTTGACCCCAGGGTACAACAGAAGTTATTAAATTCAATAAAACACCCATAATTCAACCAAATTACTTCAAATTTATTTTAATCACGAAGAGCATAGTATCAAACAACCCTCGTTATTTTCAAGCCATTTGTTAAATAAAAAACATTTTTATGGCAAAAGATTTAATTTGGGGTCAAAATGACCCCAAGGACAACACAAGGGTTAAATGTTTGATGGAATTTACTATGTGGATATAGGATAAAGGAGGAGGTGGTTAATCACCTTATTATTATCATCATCGAGGAAAAACCCAACAAATCCCCCTTGATCAAGCACTTGGCGACAGCGGAGAGGAAAAACTTCCTTTAATGGAAGAAACCTCCGACAGACCCCGGCTCTTGGTGGGTGGCCTTCTGCCTTGACCGATCGGGGTGGATGGAGAGAGGAGAGAGAAAAGAAAAAAAAAGCAACAAGGCACAGCAAACACAACAACAAACAATAAAACACTGGGCAGGTTGATGTAGCCAGTCTAGCTCCAGAGCCAGGGCTACCTGCAGAAAGGTACAGGGAGAGAGAGAGAGGGGATACATTACGGGAGAGAGGAGACACACAATTAGTGACATGTAATGGTGGCATATAAGCCACCATCCTTGAAATGTCTTAAAGAGACAGTACCCATTTTCCACTACAGTATATCAACTCTGTTTAAACAATTAATACACATTAATCGGGATTTGGTGTGGTTTCAATCGAACAGTTACAAGGAGTTACTGTGGTTTCTTTTACACTGGTTACATATGCTAAACTGTTGAGGCAAAATAGGAGCGGGGTGTTGTACTGTAGAAGCTGACAGACTGTGTGTCCTCGCAGCCGTTTTGGTTTTAAAGTGATTGAATATGCTCCTCTGCTTAGACGAATACATTTAAAGTACTCTGCGAGGTGTATGAAGACAGAGCCATAATCTGGACCCGATCAGTTGGGATAGGCTGTGTGCTTTATACTTGGCCAAAAAGAGATGAAAATCCCACTCAAAGCGCTTTGTGTACATAAATAAGTCCAGACTTCAATGTGTGTTTAAATATACTGTATAT
>NW_018127931.1:523731-527224 GCF_001952655.1 Monopterus albus | reverse complement strand
AATAAAACAAAAGTATTTTTTAGCCACTGCAAAGCTGAATTATCTTATCACCAGAGTACTACGAGTCTGAATTGTCACTTAGATGCAAAACACACCATTGAATTACCCAGATTTTCCGCATGCTCCTGTATTCTTGGGCCTATAGGGCATGCTGGGCGAGCCAGATAACTTCTGGTTGCCTCCACGCACACATGAATGGGATAAAATAAAAAATGCCTTATGGCTAAACTAGACTTTCCAGATGGTATTGCACCCAGTGAATCAAATTCTGATAATTAAAAAAGTTGTTTTGCTGGGTTTGTGACACACGGAAAAATTTATTCAGTGTTTTATAGCTGCTCCTTTTCCAATGATTCTCTAAGGGGGAAAATGCTTCACGGGGTTACAACGTGCACCAACTGTTGCTCTCACTGGAGACTACTGGACATCGCTGGGTAAACCATAATGACCTCAGAGTTACAGCACATTATATTGATGAATAGTGGGAGCTGCATTCACATGCTCTAACTGTAATGAAGACAGAAGATAGACATTTTGCTGAAACGTGCGCAGAGCATTTCATTCATGTTGCACAGCAGTGGAACGTTTCAAATAAAGTCAGCACACTTAGCACAGATAGTGCAAGACACCTGCCTTTTCAACATGTCCCCTGCGTCGCACACAGTCTCCATCGTTCTGTCACAG
Source organism: Monopterus albus (assembly GCF_001952655.1). Taxonomy (NCBI): domain Eukaryota; kingdom Metazoa; phylum Chordata; class Actinopteri; order Synbranchiformes; family Synbranchidae; genus Monopterus; species Monopterus albus. Next base: position 526,540 of record NW_018127931.1, on the reverse strand, counting down.
TTTCTCTGCAGAACAGTGCGTTTGACAATGTCCTGGCCAAATGCGGAAAGGTTGTGGGCCACTTTAAACACAGTCCAGCAAGCGCTGCAGAATTAGAACAACAACAAACTGAACGTGGACAAAAGAAGGAGTTGCTTATACAAGACATTCCAACCAGATGGAATTCGACTCTGGACATGATAAAAAGCGTCAGCTGAAATGAACAGCCACTGGGGGATGTCCTCACCACACACACCACCAAGATTGTCATGCCAACTACAGCTGAAATGGACAAACTGCAGAGGTTGGAAATGCTACTGGAGCCCTGCAGGTATATTTTACTTCACATATTTCTCACTGTCCTGTCCCTGTCTGTTTCTGTATGTGTGTAAATATAGCATGAATATGTAGAGGACATTTTTGTGTGTATATAAGTAAGTGAATCCAATACATTTTGACTGAAATTGGTTTGATTTTTCTTTCTGTTACAGGTATGTGACTGAACGTCTGGGAGGAGAAAAATACGTTTCATGCTCTGTGGTTCTGCCTGCTTTTTGCCATCTCTCTCGGGTGATGGAGACCTTGGATGAGGACCCTGCCTACATGGTCAAATTCAAGTCTACATTCAGAACAGACCTGGAGACACGCAAGGAACGTGCCAACATTGCATATCTGAAGAAAGAAAGAAAAAGTTAGCCTTATTGGCTGCTTCATCAGAGTCTGATTCTGAACAGGAGGAAGACTCAGATGAGAACAGTGTGCGACGATACAGAGCGGAGCCCACCATCAGTACAGAGTGGTGGTCAGTCCATTAGAGTGGTGGTCCAAACATGCAGGCTCACACAGCAGACTGGCCTCCATTGCACAGAAATACTTGCCCACAGCTGCAACATCCGTACCCTGTGAAAGGTTGTTTTCTCTTGCTGGTCATATTGTACAGAAGAAGAGAGTTTCTTTATCATCTGAAAATGTAAATGACCTTGTGTGTCTGAGCAACTGGCTTGGTGTAGAGGAGTAGGAATAAGTCCCCTACACAGTAAATCCCAGCTGTGTACTTTTTTTGTGCTCTTCCACTTCACCTCACTCTAACAGGGACACCTGCTACTGAACATTGACTGTTTATGCTGCTCCCTGATAAAAGAAAAATGTTTCTGCTGGTATCTGTTCAGAAAAAAGAAAGAACACAGGTTTATAAATGTTGCTTCCTGTTATAATGTTATGATTGTGGCTCTGTACTCTGAGGATAACTTGTTTTTCTATAACAAACTAAATAAAACATTAATGCCCTGGCAGTGGCAAATAGCTTTGGTTTTATATTTGATTTGATTACATTGTTTGAGATTTGCTGCTACTGTGTAAAGGGAATGCTTCTGTTAAAAAGCACCTTATTTGTTTAAAGTGTTTGCAAACCAAATGTTATTGCACGTTTGTTCATATAGTGGTACTTTTAAAATAAAAGTGCGCAATACACTACTTGTTAGGAGCCGTTCGCTCCAGTCAGTGTGCGAACGAGGAAAGAGGCGGACCCAGGTAGCCGGCTTCGGTGCATACAGTGATTTATTATACACAGTGAACAAGGGAATGACAAAAACACAGAGGGAAATTATACGTAGTCCAGTAGATGAGTAGTAACCGGGTGTTTGACCAACCGCAGGAGGTGAGGAGATGGAGAGCTGGGCCGAGCTGCGTAGGTGGGGTCACTCCTGGGCTGGTCGGTGGTGATGGTGGTTACTGAAGGTAGAGACAGAGAGATGAAGGCAATAGTGGAAAAAGATAGGAGACTGTGCATTGACCTGCCTGGGAGGAGAGAGTGGAGCCACGGTCTGGAGGAACAGTCCTTCGGGGAAACACAAAACAGTAGCTGGCTAGGGGATAAATACATACAAAAACAATGACAACGCATGGAGTAAGGTTGGCCTAGTGACTAGAACGAACTGGCAAGTGACTGAGGAGTGAAACCGGGTAATATAGTGAGTGACCTAATCAAGTGTAGCTGGTGATAAGGGAGTGAGGAACAGGTGAACGTGATAAGAGTAATGGGGCAAGAGACAGTAGGAAAGGTGAGGGAGGTAGAGCAGCCGAGCAAATCTGACACTACTTTAGAATTCATTATTGAATGCTGCTCATATCAATGCAGTTAATCGCTGTTAATCTCGGAAAAATCATGTAGTTAACTCGATTGAGGATTTTAATAGTTGCCCAGCACTAATTAGTACTAATATTAGTAGTACATAAACATTGAACATTGGCTATTGCAATTGTGGCTATAACCTACTGTTAAAGTGGTAGGGTTTTTTGTTGCTGTGGTCGATTCATGAGGAAAGAGTAGCTCGCTGCTTCATCGTGCCTAGTGCTAGATCTGCTGCCCGTTTTTAAAGGGGGAAAAGTGAGAAGTCTCACTTTGGCTGGTCGTAGATGAACTGGAAGTGACTCGGTTGCTCAGAGTTCCATGCTCCGCCTCGCCCCCTCCCCTCAGCAGTTCTGTGTGTCTGTGATGTAAACATGCACAGAGACACAGAGGAGGGAGGAGAGTGAGCTTTAAGGCAGGATATAAACTTAAACCATTTCTTTACACTTGTAATTTTGCAACTTTTATATGTGTTTATTAATACTTATACAGTGCCTTGCGAAAGTATTCGGCCCCCTTGAACTTTGCAACCTTTTGCCACATTTCAGGCTTCAAACATAAAGATATAAAACTGTAATTTTTTGTGAAGAATCAACAACAAGTGGGACACAATCATGAAGTGGAACGAAATTTATTGGATATTTCAAACTTTTTTAACAAATAAAAAACTGAAAAATTGGGCATGCAAAATTATTCAGCCCC
>NW_018127931.1:499450-522165 GCF_001952655.1 Monopterus albus | reverse complement strand
AAGTTGTAGGTCCCAGCTTCTCCTGAATCTTGAAAGGCCCTTACCACTTTGCCAGCAGCTTACTCTCCTCTGATGGCAATAATACCAGCACCTTCTGACCCTGGTCAAAAGTCCTCTGTCGAGCGGACCGATCATACCATCTCTTCTGGTACCGCTGGGCCTCAGCCATATGTGCCTGAGCAAGCTCAGACATTTTCTCCAGCCGTTCTCTCATCTGCACCACATATGTCACAATGTTCACAGGCCCATTACTACCTTGACCACCCTCCCAGAGGTCTCTCAGGAGTGAAAGGGGCCCCCTTACTTCCCGCCCATACATGAGATCAAATGGGGAGAAGCCAGTGGAGGCCGGAGGCACTTCTCTGTATGCAAAAAGGAGGTATGGTAACCACTGATCCCAGTCAGAACCTGCATTATTAACAAATTTGCGAAGCATCTGCTTAAGAGTCTGGTTGAAACGTTCTGTTAAACCATCAGTCTGAGGATGATATGGAGTTGTCCGTAAGCTCCTAATACCCAGCAGCTGGTAAACCTGCTTAAGCAAAGTGGACATAAAGTTAGTGCCTTGATCAGTTAATATCTCGGTGGGAAATCCAACTCTGGAGAAAAACTGAACGAGGCAAAAAGCAACTGCCTTGGCCTTAATTGACTTTAAGGGAAACACTTCTGGATATTTTGTTGCATAGTCAATAATCACTAGCATATAACGATTTCCTGCTTTACTCCTTTCCACTGGACCAACAATGTCCATGCCCAAACGTTCAAAGGGGGTGGAGATAACCGGAAGGGGCTGGAGAGGAGCTCGTGAAGGGAACTTGGTTGAGGTTTTTTGACACTGAGGGCAACTCCTGCAGAATTGAATAATATCAGCACGCATTCCAGGCCAATAAAAATGTTGTTTAACACGGGCTGTAGTTTTATGCTTTCCTAAGTGGCCAGCCCAAGGGATAGAGTGACCCAAAGTAAGCACAACATCCCGAACAGACTGAGGAACAACTAGCTGCTTGACTGCTCCATGCTGGTGTAAGATTTGAGTCTTATAGACTCGTTGCTTTATAAACTTTAGTTACTTCTCATACCTTTAGTTCCCTTTAGTTACTTCTCATAACTTTAGTTTCCTTTAGTTACCTTTCATAACTTTATTTTCCTTGTTTATACATATTACAGCTGTATTGATGATTGTCCGGAACTACTGAGCTTTGGTTATTTTTAATACATTTATTTTCCTTGCTTGTATATCTTACAATTGTAATGAAACAGAATCTGCTTACTTTGAATGCTGTAACTTCTGTAGAGACTAGATGTCTGCATCTCCTAAGTGACCAGACAGCCTATTTATATTTTAACAGAAACATGTTGGCCTGTTTCACACTCATGCCTCACCCCATTTAGCATATCCCAAGTTCTGCTTTGTCTTAGGGTGCCCTGCAGCACCAGGGGGCCCACAACCTGAGATGACCACCTGGCCAGTTTAGCATACTTATTAGCATCACACACACAGGGGGCCTACAACTCAGCCCACCCATTGATCAGTGCACCTTGAGATCAAGATCAGGGTGCCGGAGACACACACACACACACACACACACACCTGGTCTAGATCACATATCAGCAAGCAAGCACAGGCAGGGGTTGACCTACTCACACCAAATGTCCAATAGGATCATGAACTATTGAAGGTTGCACCCCTGTCCAGGGTGGAGCAGCCCAAGAAGATAAATGTATTTGTAAAAACTTAATTCAGGGTTCAGAGAATCAAATTCCTCTGGGAGCTCTGTCTGTCTGATCCCAGCGCTGTAAGACCTACTTGTGCTCAGACTTTCAGTAAACTTTCTGTTGATTTTAAACAGTCCTCTCCTGTCTTCACTTCTCGTGCTTCCAACAAAGGATTTGGGTTAATTTCTAACACTGGCGATAAAGCACTCCCTTCTGAAGGAAAAACTCCTGTCATACTAAAGTCAGGCTCAGTGCCCAATTCCCTTTCTTGTGCTCTCTGTAACAATGAAACTAGATGTGGATCCTTCTGCTGCATGTCAGCCATGTTGCTAGGAATCTTAAAACCCACATATGCATCAGGTGTAGGATCCATTGCCAATTGAACAACAGTGCGTTTGAATTTTTCCTGCTTTCTGTGCCTGCGTGATTTCCGTGACTTCCCGGGTACAGTCTCCAGATCAGCATCAAAAAAAGGGCAGGGCACCGAGGGTTTCTGAGTGTTGGTCTGACTGCCTACCTTGAGCTCTAGTCACAACCACATTACATTTTTGATTCATGTGCAACAAATCAAAAAGTACTGGCAGATCACGACCTAACACTACAGAAAAAAGGCAAATTAGGCACAACTCAAACATTCAGAAGGTAAACTTGGCCCTGCACCTTAATAAACATATCTGCAGTGGGATAAGGTTTTTCATCCCCATGAACACAACAAATAGGGATCATATCATTAACACAAACAACATTATATGGTACAAATTTACTATGCACCAAAGTCTGGCCACTGCCAGTATCAATTAAAGCCTGAACAGCCTGTCCATTCACTTCAATAGGGGTCATTCTCATTTTTTGACCACAGTCAGCATTAGGTTCACCACCATGATGGGGCACAAAGCACATTTGAGTTAATTTTGCAGGGTTTTTTGGACAAACTGGCTTAGTGTGCCCTTCTTGCCCAGAAACAAACTGGCAGTTTACCATGCTGTTTTAAAGATAACTTTACTGGTTGGTTCTCCCTCACCAGAAACTTCTCCCCACTTGTGCTTATCCTCTGATGGGGTTGGGGAACAGTCGACTTTCGAAGGTCCTTAATGGATTTCCAGGCAGTATAACTCCACGGCTGATTCTTCTTCCGAGCAGCCACATACACCTCAGCCAGTGTGGCTGCTTCTGGCGCAGATTTTGGGTCATGCTCCTTAATCCACACCTGTAACTCATTTGGCTGGATCCACTTCCCGTAAGCCTTGCATACAATTCTTTGGGGCTTTCATCAGGATTCACCTCCAGGGAGTGGAACTTCTGCCTATAAGTCTCAGGATTTATATCGTATTTAGTTAGAATAGCAGTTTTTACTTTTTCATAATCCTGAGCATCATCCAAGTCCATATGTACATAGGCACCTCTTGCCTTACCAGTCAGCAGGGGTATAAGATGAAAAACCCAGTCGCACTCAGGCCATCGACATGCTGCTGCAATTCGCTCAAATGTAACCAAAACATGTTCAATATCATCACTGTCTGAAAGCTTTTCCAATCTAGGCATATGATGAAACTGAGACTGACCTGCTCAGAATTGAGATGATGCAACATTCTCCAAAGGGGAAGCTACTTTAACCTGTAGTCCACCACTTAAATCAGGTGGTTCTAAATCCACTGGATCACACTCTACAGGTGCAGAATCAGGAACAGGAGTTGTCTGTGCCTATACCTCTAGCTGTAATAGCTGGAACTGATGTTGTAATGCTTTAAAACGTTGTTCTTGCCATGCCCTCTCTTCCTTCTGTTGAGCTTCCCAGGCCTCCTGCTCACCCATAACAGTCGGGAGAATTGCATACAGGTCTGACATTTTTGGTTCTCTACCTTCATCCACAGTGCCATCAGCTCCTCCACAAGCTCCCTTATTCATTTCATCCTCTGGAACAGTCTGCTAGGTGAGACCATCTCTTCTTCCATCTGCCCATCCTCCTCTTGCTCCTCCACGAGACATCACTCCATCCAAAATTAGGAGAAACCATTTGAAGAGAGAGGGAGGAAAATAAAATCTGTGTCACTCACTGGATGATCCCACCACTGCCACCAAATGTCAGGGACCAAGCAGTAAGGCAAAAGACACAGCTTTCAAAGTTCAAAATAAAGGGCTTTTTATTAACCCAAAAATAAGGAAAAATACAAACATTAACATCAGATAAATTGGGCCCTAAAAGAGGTCAACAAAAGATAAGGAAACTAAAAATACAGCAAACTGAACTGTCTGATACCTCAACAAAAACCAACTGACCTCACAAGTGGTCAGAGCCCCAAACACCGAAGGCGGAGCAGTGGTGGGAGCATGCTGTTTGGCCAGAGGAAGCTCATCTTCACTGGCGCCCATGTCGACCAGAGGATTGAGGGGAGAATTGGGGGAGAAGGAAGGAACAGAAGGAAGCAGGTTAATGGACTTGGGCCCACCCACACTGAAGAACTCCAGGGGATCGTCACCGCGGTTCACCCAGCTCCTGTTATCATCTGGATCACGGTCTCCAGTGATGCCTATTTCACACAGTTATATTTGTAGTAATTAAAATGTAACAGAAGTATAATTTAAAAAATTTATTGAGCTCCTATGTTCACTTTCAAGTGCTATTTAAATACAAATAAGGACCAATGATAACATTCCAATTCAACAAACCTTGTTGAGATAGGAAGCATTTACATTGTCACATACATAAAAAGAAGGTCGCTTTCAGCTTTCCCTGTTTAAGGGTCGCCACAGCGAATTACCACACTGACGACTCGCATGTACTGTCACAACCAATGTGACCATCAGGTCCTATATTGAGATTCACAGCCAGCTAAATTCTTGTTTGCATCACTTCCTCCAAGGAACAGGCACATGTTGTAGTTGACCAGGATTTAATGCAAAAAAGTGTGAAACTGAAATAATACAAAATACAGAGAAATATTCAGTGTCTAGAAATCAAATTAAATATCGAATAAATCATATCAATGTCCAGAGAAAGTGCTCGAAAGAGTTAATACCATTTAGTTTTATATCATGGTTTACTATTTTGTAACACAAATATCAAATTATCACAAATTAACACATTCTAAACTTACTCAAATAATCAGTATCGTGTCTAAAATTGGTATTAAACTCAGAAACTTACTCATATTGCCACTCAAAGGGCTACGAACGAGCGGATGGCTTTAGATGGTGAGTGAAACACACCACCATGCTTGTTGACATATTCGAAGCACTTTTTCTTCTCTTGCCACCTAATGGCTAAAATACAACTACCATAGAAAAGTCAAGTCAAGAGTCAAGAATCTTTCTTGTCATTATGCATAGTGTAACCGGCAGGTTGGCCACGCCTACACCGCCTGGTTAGTAATTTGTCAGAATGATCATGGATATAAATAACACCTGAGGAGATGCTGTTGCGATAAACAGTTTCTGTGCTGGTCGCTGCCGTAACTGGTTTGAAATGAATCTCCCTCCATCGATCTGTGTCCTGCTTTTCTTTTAAGACTGTTTTTAGGAGATTGCCGCATGCTCTCCAGGAGCGATAATTGATGCGAGCGTGATTCAGTAGAAGTTGGCGTCCATCACACATGCTGTGCTAGGGTGACGTGCAGCCAAGGGGTGATAGCCACTGCTGTTTTGTCTATATAGTGCTTTGCTTATGTAATGTTTTGTCTTGTTTGGTATTAGTGTTAAGAGGTTGACCTAGGTATGTTCCCTATTTATTGTATTGTTTCCAAATAGGGTTTAGTCAATTTTATGGTGTGTGAATGGTTTTATGCACAGGGAGGCAAGGCCCTCTTATATTTGGTTGGTTGGTTGATGTGTGATTAATTGATTTGTGGTGTTTATTTAATGGTGCCTTTTAACCTGTTGACTCTGACCATTTTATTCCTGTTCTGCACTGTATTTATTGAGTTGGGGGAAACCTCTTCTTATAGGTAACATTTTAGCTTCTGGGGTTAGGCTTCTCAAAATATTTTCACTGTTAAATTATACATTGACTCAAAGTTTTCTTTGTGAGTAACTCCAACGTCTCGTGTTTGCAGACTTATCTGGGGAGTAGCAGCTCAGTACTGATGAGGTTTGCATGAATTTGACCTTTGAAAACAGGAGGGGTGTTATTCTTGGGGAACTACTAAAAGTTACTATGGTCTGAGTTGCCTAGGCCTGTATATTGGCCCGGTCACAAACGCACAACGAAATTTTTTTCTGGCAGCTCTCGGCTTAACAGACAGACATATTATATACATAACACACAATTGTATGTCAATATAAAAAATATGAACAAATAAAAAGGGATGTATGGAGCCTAATCAGGTCAGCAGCATGTTAGCAGCAGGAGTGTAGTAACATTATAAGGTGCAGCTCAGTGCAAATCTCAGTCTTTAGGAAGAAGTGTGAGGTTTTGTGTCTGTCCATAGGGGGGAGGTTGTGTGTGTGTGACTAGGGGTTGGGGGGGTGATTGATTTCACAGCTCTGGAGAAGAAGCTGTGTCTCAGTCTGTTTGTTTTAGTCTTTATATTCCTGTACCTTTTCCTGGAGGGAAGAGGCACAAACAGACTGTTGCCTGGGTGGGTTGGGTCTGCAGCTGTCGCTCTGTAGAAGTTTGCGAGCAACTGAGAGGAGAGACCAGCATGTTTCAGCTTCCTGAGGAAGAAAAACCTTTGCTGGGCTTTCTTCACCACATAGGATGTGTTCAGAAACTAACGCCCTCTAGAGGACTGACTGGACAACAATATATTAACAGCTCCAGCACATGTAATACTAAGTTACTGTCTCTGCAGTTGCTATAATTTAATCTTTTTTTTATTTCAACCCCTGGCCCTGTTCATTGTTCATATTGTTATTTCAATAACATGCTATTTTTAAGACTCACTGCACGGAGTGGCAGCGAGTTCCAGTAGCTCTGTCCTCTTTTGTTTTTGGTTTTTTTTCGTTCCGTTCTTTCTGAATTTGTCTATCAAGATTGGTGCGTGGTATCTGTTCTTATGGTGTCTTGTTGTTTTTGTCCCTTATTGCTGCTGGAACACTGGAATTTCCCCACTGTGGGATCAATAAAGTTCTACCTACCTACCTACCTTACTCACTATTATCAGATTTTTCTTTATACATCCATGGAATTTGTGCTCATAACCTGGGAGTTGTACATGAAATGTGTTACTTTGTATATGTACATAGATGTTCACAAATGCACTTAATCATTTTCGGTGTCACTGTGTGACATTTTGTTCACACACTTAAAATGTTTTTACAAATACAATTTTTCTACAAATGAAATAGCTCAAAATCTTTGTGACCCTGTATTGAGCCCATAATGAGTGCAGTACAAGCATCAAAATGACAAGTTCATTTATTTCATAAATGCAAGATTATTGCTATAAAGTTTTCTTCTGATATCTACAATCTTCTCATCAGAATAGCCTACTTAAACAGTTGGCTTTAGTGGTACAGTGAGAGCTGTTACCAGAAATGACCACAAGATGATAGTACAAACCATAGGAAGAAATTAACTTGCACGCAGGTCTGCCTGGCAGAAAGCTCACCACAGCGTACAAAAATAATCCAATTTGACATTTATTATTTGTGATATAAATTTTTATTAGCATAGATTTCTATACTTAAAACAAAAGCATCTAATTAATGTGCCTTGTATTGAATCTCTGTTTTCAAAACAAATTTTTAAAAAATTACTGAATTTACTGAAGAAAACATCACATTGAAATAGGCTTACATTACTTTGTGACCCTGGGCCTGTTTTCTTTTCTGGATCATCAAATTTAATAATGACGACTGTAAAACATTTGTCTAAATAAAGGCAATGGAATGAATGCAAAAAGTGGGGGCTTGAGAAAAAATACAAAATATATAAATGATTTGTTTGGCCATTTAGACAGTGAAAACTACTTTAAGATGTGACTGTGTTGATGTGTTAAAATAAAAAATAAAAGTGAAGCAAGTGAATAAAAAGAAAAAAATACACAGACGGGCTTTAGCAATGTACATTTACAGTTAGCCAGCCGAAGGGTTAAATTTATGCCTCACACCCCAAAACCAAACAAATCATTTTTCACCGTTCTGCAGAAGGAAATCAGGCCTGCCTTTCATCTCCCTAATGTGAGCAGTCTTATACATTTGAACAATTACAACAGTGCATTATCCAACTCACTGACTGTAATTGAATTAACATCCTCCCCCCGGCTTCATCCACCCAGATAATACACAGATTAATTAACAACAAAATCCAATATTGGCTGTTCTGTGCCTCCATTTATTTTCATTTCCCATAAAAAGGTCATAGCAGCCACTTCCAACTGAAGACACTTGGTGGAAGTGTGTAGTAATGGATTACACTTGTACTCACCAGGGCCTATAGTGTGGGTGAGGGAGAGATGTGATGTAAGCTTGTTGGTAGTAAGAGGTACATGTAGTGGTGGCCAAGCAAGGCTTTCCTGAAGCAATGAGGCTATGCAGTTCATTGTGTCACCAAAAGGTTCATACTCGAAGCCTCATTTGACTCAGCATTCACTAGTAACACCTACTGTTAAAACTGATGAAGTGCAGCCATCATCAATCATACCGTTGAGATTTGCAATTACTGACAACCTTGTGTAACTGAAAGAGGAAAGGGAAACATTTGATTTTTATTTAGAAACAAAAGTTTCTATTATATGAGATATATGCTACCCTTTATCCTACAGGGAGATAAATCAGGTTATTAATAGTGGTTTCGTATTCTCACTGTCAAGAGTTGAATCAAACACAATTCAAATCCTGAATACTAAACAATAAATAAAATTAAAACAATAAACATACTCTAAAATCTCAGCATTTTCTACAAAGTAACCTGTAGTTCTCTGTTCTTGTATCAACAGTTCAAATCTATGAATCTTAAACTGAAACAGTCATGTGATTCTGTGAGAAACCAAGGCCTCGTTTTGTCATCGACAGTCTGGAAAATGACAAGATTTGAAGCAAGGCTTCATTTGGAAACACCCCCTCTGCTCGATACAAGCTTTGAAGCTTCAGTGTCAACATCAGTTTAAGGCCTGGGAAAAGAGGAGAAGTGCTGATGCAGCTGAGACATACATCCATCAGAGGTGTAATTTCACTAAACTAAAAAAAAAAAAACATTACAATGAAACCAAGAAAACAGTAGCAAAGCACTAAGTGAAGTGGAAGCCATTGTTGACTTTATCTTGGATGTGCTAGCCTAAAGTTGACACAGCTATATGAATGGTCCAGGAAATAGTATGTGAACAAGATTCCAATATGTCTTGGACTCTCAGGTGAAGAGAGGAGCAGAGCTGTCAACTGATCACCACCTGATGGTGAGTTAGATCAGATGGCAGGCAAGAGGCTGCAGGATAGACCTGGAAAACCCAAATATGTAGTGATGGTGTGCTGGGAACACCTGGCTGAGGCCCCTATCTGTGACTCACAACTCACAAGAATTTCTTTCACTCCCCAGGAGAGTCTGGGGACATGGAGTCTGAGTGAACCATGTTCAAATCCTCCATTGCAGAAGCAGCTACTCTGAGTTGTGGCCAGAAGGTTACTGGTGCCTGCCATGGCAGCAGCCTGAAAATTTGCTGGTGGACACCAGTGGTGAAGGAAGCTGTAAGGCTAAAGAAGGAGGATTTCCAGGCTTGGCTAGCCCAGGGGTCTTCTGAAGCAGCTGATAGGTGCTGGCAGGCCAAAAGGGATGTGGCTTGGATGGTTGTGGATGCAAAAACCTGGGTGTGGGTAGACTTTGGGGAGGCTATAGAAAAGGACTTTCAGCTGGCCTAAAAGAAGTTCTGGCAAACAATCCAAATGCTCAGAAAGGGAAAGCAGGGCTTGGCCTAGGCTGTATTTGGCGGGGGAGGAGAACTGCTGACTTGGACTGGGGATATTGTTGGGCGGTAAAAGGAGTATTTTGAGGAACTCCTGAACCTGTCTGACATGTGATCCAAGGAGGAGGCAGAGCTGGATGACTCAGGGGAAGCCTCACCCATATATCTGGCAGAGGTCTCTGACATAGTCAAAAAGCACCTGGGTCTTGTTCATGAGTGAGGGTAAATTTGAGCATAAGATTGACAGGCAGAGAGGGGCAGCATCAGCAGTAATGTGGATGTTGTACCAGATGGTCGTCATAAAGATGGAGCTGAGCCGAAAGGCAAAGCTCTGAATTTATCAGTCAGTCTATCCCCCCAGTTAACCCCCACCTATAGTTACAAGCTGTAGGTAGTGACCGAAAAATAAGGTTGTGAATACAAATGGCCAAAATGAGTTTCTTTCGCAGGGTGGATGGATTTAGCCTTAGAGATAGGGCGCAGAGTTCAGGCATCAAGGAGGGGCTCGGAGTAGAACTGCTGCTTGTTCACATCAAAATGAACCAGTTGATGTTGACTACCTTGCTGAACCTGTTGCCACTGTGACCCAATCTCATATAAGTGGAAGAACATGGACAGATGGACGGATGGATGGATGGATGGATGGATGGATGGATGGATGGATGGATGGATGGCATCCTGCATCACCCAAAGCAGGTCTCGCACTCCTGGGTTCTGCAGGACCACAGCAGCTTCCTGACAAAACTCTAGCCTTCTTCCTCCAATTCTATCCAGTTGGAAGGAAAGCCAAACAATGTACATTAAAAGATAGAAGCATGTGATATAAAAATATGCAGAGTAATTTATCAATTTCCTATACACCAACCAGACAGTTCTACAGTCACAAGATGCAGCAGAACAGTGGCCCTAAATGTAGAAGTAAATCAACTGCAGAATGGCTTCGGAAACACAGAATCCTCCTTTTGGAGCGGTCCAGTCAGAATCCAGACCTCAGCTCAATAGAAATGCTCTGGAATGACCTCAAGCGAACCATTCACACCAGATGTCCTGCCAAATGGCAGAGTTGAAATGGTTTTGTAAGGAAGAATTGTTCAAAATTTGTCCTGAAAGTTGTGCAGGTCTAATCCACAGCTACAGGAATGCTTGAGGTCACTGCTGCCAAAGGTGGTTCAACCAACTATTAAAACATTGTTTCCATTACATTTTCCACCATCACTTTGTATGTCTAATGGATGCGTTCAGGAAAGAGATGAAAGATCATGACTGTTTGTGTTTTATCAGCTCAGAAATATTGTGTTTGTTGATATTTGTGACTTTGATGAAGATCAGATCACATTTCATGACCTATTTATGCTGAAATACAGGAAATTGCTAACAGTGCTATTACTTTTTCTTGTGACTGTATATAGATGAACCAGGTCGTACAAATGACTTAAAATTGCTCATAGTCTTACTAGCCACCATAATACACAGAGAAATGTAATTATATGTTAAAGAACTTTAGGTTTTTATTGGTACCAAAATGACAATTTAATATTGTGTTAATTAACTGAATAGAATTGGTAGTAGTTATTGTTGTAAGTTAAAATATCCATTATTTTACTGGCTTATTAAATATAGATTTGTGGCTTCCTACCATTAAAGCTGAATTATTTTTAGAATTGCACTCCAGCAGCTATTTTTTCAGTAGTCATTTAAGTATAACTAAAACTCAAATTTGCATAGTTTCATTTTTTTGCAGTACTGATGCAGAATATGCATATTCACAGAGTTCCTTTGCCTAAATAGTTAAGCTTGATACACCAAACTTGCACAGGTTTTGAAATGTTCTTTACTATCAGTGTGTCTGATGCCAAGTCCCTACACACAGGCCCATGTCTATAGGATGGCCAAGGGTCCCCATGCCACCTGTGAATTCCAGCTATGTACCAGACTAAAATAATAACTTTTCTTGACATCTATGATGAAGTTAGGACTGGCAGACCTGTGAATTTTTTATCAACTGCATTTCCCTTGGTGTAGCTCAAAAGCAGATCTGTCTCACCTTTACCATTAAAAAATGTCTTAAACATGCCAGCCACAATAAGAGAACAAAGGGAATTGTATGCAACAGCAAATGGTAAGACATAACAATGGCAGGGTGTGTGTGTATGTGTGGGTGAGTGAGGGGTCAGGACAGTCTCATTCACCCCTATTATTCAACACACCAACCTAATTACCAGAGGAGAGGGAAACTGTAATTAGCAGCAAGTCTCACCTCGTTAATCACAAAGGGCTCCTTCGCTCTAGTTATATCTGATTAATGGCTTGCTTAAGCATGGCAAGATAGTTATGTTTTTGTTAATTGCATGCAGGTTGTATCTGCTCTCTCAACTGACACACACAATGATGCACTTACAGACACACCTCTGCTGCACCTTTCTCACCTCATTACAGGCTATTGCTTACTGTTTGTTTCTTAGTCATACTCAGCCTATTAGCCTGGATCTCTGGTCTACCATTTCACCACTGCAGGAGGGGAAAACCTTTTTTTCACCTTACTTGTTTTTCATATTTATCAACTTTAAGTTAACTTAACTGTGTTTAAGTGAGAGGAGACGCACAGCAAAATGTGAATAAAAAATGAGTGCAGGAGTGATGTATAAGGTGCACTGGTGAGCAGCTATGAGAGAAATTTGAAAGCTGTTCTGGATCATAGTACAGGGAGCAATAAAGCAAAACAGCATGATGTAAAATGCTGCAGAGCAATCACTACTTTTTGTAGGTCCAAGAGCAACATTTATCTTATGTTTCCTCTGGTGGGAACTAAGGTAAAGGTTTCTCTAGGGACCTGCAATAGAAAACAGCCTAGAATATAAAAATGATGATTCAGAAGACTGTTCCTAGCTCCACGGCCATGTAATAACCCGAATGTAATTCTGAATTTACTGCCCAAAAACAGGAATTGTCTTTTGTGACATTTTTTTTTTTATCAATGACACCCAATCACACAATTGTTGATGCACCTAGATAAGCTCCTCAGTGTCATCCACCTGTCCTCAGTGTTTTTGAACTACGAGAGTAAAAAGAAAAAATGGGGCTAGGATTTTAACCATAAGCTGAGGTGATGTTAACTACTGCATGTCCATTTGTGCCATAAGGCCCTCAAAATATTGCTCCTAACCATAACCTCTCAGCTTTAATAGTGATGGAAGACAAATGAAGAGCTTGGCACATTACTGTGGTGTTTAAGAGCAACTGTCTCCTCCATCCTCTGATTGACTGGCGACCTGTCCAGGGTGTACCCCGCCTCTCACCCATTGTCATCTGGGATTGGCTCCAGCCCCCCTCACAACCCTCGTTAGGAAAAGCGGTATAGATAATGGATGGATGAATAGATGGATGGATGTCTCCTCCATCTTCTCCTGTCTCTCTCTCTGATTTAGTGTGACAGGTGTAAAATCACAAAGAGACCCACACAAGGAAAACAGGAAGAACCATCTGTTAATAGAAATGCTTCTGATGGGAGCTGTGTGTTTTTCGCTCCTTCTCTCTCTCTCTCTTTCCTGCTGTCTTTCCAACATTCCAGCACAGCTTTGCCAAAGCTCAGTGGCTCGTTGTGATGGGAAGGGAGGCATAATGGGAGAGGATCAAAGAGCTACACGAGGGGCTAAAGATACTGAAGCAGATTAGCAGTGCTTCCCACAATGCCGACAGCTGCTCATAACCATGCTGGGCCTAAAGATATTCCTTCAGATTAACGGCAGAGCTACAATGCCCAGGCAGCTGCCGTCTGCTGCCCATAATACAATAGGAGAGGGAGGATCAGCATGAACACTGAAAAACATGTGTTATCATCACAAAGGGATTGTCAGCTTCAAACGCCTTACATCCCTCTGCCATTCCTCAGGATCAAACAGGCTGTTGGCTGACAGTTATCACAGAGCTCTCTTCTAGTCTAGTCACATCCCTATTCTCCACTCTTCACTCCTTTTCTCTTGCTCTTTTTCTCTCCTCTCTTCTCGCCCCCTCTTTCGCTTTCTCAGCGGGGCCTAATCTCAATCACCATTATCCTTGAAGCCATCATTGTTCATAATATACTCCTGACATTGCTGACGGACAAATAATCAAGACAATCCCTTTTGTCTGGAGTTTGTCTCTTCCTATCTCTCTCTCTTTCAAAATTATGAACTACACAGGATCTTATTGTGGAGCTCTTGATACATCTCAAAGCGGTACATTGTTTGCCTGAATTCTCTAACAACCTCAGAGGCACACTCAGCATCACAAAGAGTGAAATGTGTGAAACAGATAGGGGGATGCTTTGTTCTTTATTGTAATAGATTAACTCTCTAACTCAATCCAGCACATCCTAAACAGGCAGGGGCTGAATGCATTTTCTGATATGAATGTATTATATTATGAGGCAACAATTTGATGAGAATTGTGCTTCGCTAAAAAGTAAAAGTAATCACATTCCTTCACATGAGAGATCATTTCAGTTTTTTCCTTTTCCTCGGTCAAGAGTGATTTCTCCAGTTATACATGGGCATACCTAAATACACAAGCATAATAATGAAGAAAGGGAAACAATAAAAATGTTGTTTAAATCATCTTTGGTTTTTCATTTTTACCTAACTTGATGACACTAAAATTAACAGATTCCTCAGCAGACAATCAGGAGCTGCACAATGCATGACCACACTGGCTCAAATGAGAGATTTTTGTGTTATATTGGAGTTTGTCTTTATTTAATGTAAAACATATCATAAACCTTAGAATCTTTATATTTTTAACTGCACTTTTCTGCTCTCTTAATTCACATTGTCCTACAGATGCACACTTTATAAACTTAAGACTCAAGAAAGCATGGGAGCATTTATAGAAGATAGGTTTGTTGCTGATGTTGTGGTAAATAAACATGAAGGCCTATGTGTGCCTATATGTACATAGTACAATAAGCACATTTTCTCTTATTTGTGTTTTCACCAAGAGAAACTGTTGGATTTTGAGTTATTACATACATAAAATTGGATTTTGACAGACTGTACTGCACCAGTGAAAAAGACGAGGGCAAATACAAATATGTTTGTACTAGTTTTGAAATATATCTTTCAATCTTAAAATTTAATTCATCACTTTTTTCCCTTTATGAATATTTATCCAAAGATTCCTGGCAAAGGTATAATGAACATGGAGATTGTGAAATACCTGAACATTTTGAAATGTCATCATTATATGAATATATAATATATTTTAAAAATGTTATCTAACATGTTATCTTGTATGTTATCACTGTACATTGAAGTTTAAAATAAAAACCTTAGATCCAAATATCTAACCTGATTAGTGCTTTCCATCTAAAACAATTCTACTACTCTGAATTGTGGAAAATCCAGGCAAACCTCATTTTCTCATATTGCTATGCTTTGATAAATACAGTATATATTGATCAGGTATAGATAATGACAGATGGGTGTAATTGAAGACATAATTTTAAAAAGGTCAAAAACCACTGCATATTTAAATTTTTGTTCAATATGAGAAAGACTGTCCCTTATGTGCAGTTAATTATAAGATGTATTAACTCCTGGTTTTACTCATTGCTGTAAATGATCCACCATCAGAAAACTCACTTTTGGCAAAAAGTATTTTATTATAAAGTTATTTCATTTCTTATCCAAACCGCATAATGTCTGTTATTCATGGATGGTGGAACTGGAGGTGAGGCCTCATCTGAGAAGTTAATTATGTACTTGGAAAAAGAGAGCAGTGAGAAGAGAGTGAGTACCTCTCTGTGAGCAAAAGTCTGGTGAGTTGCTTCAGCCTCTGTTTCTCCAGTAGATGCCAGCAGTGAACCATTTAAAATGCAGCCACATCTCTCCCCCTCTAATTTGAAGGCGTTCTACAGTCTAACTGCTTTGGAGTTGGAGATGGTACAGATGGCTGGCCTAAATGCAACACTTATCCAGACATTTCACTGTTCACAGAATGATATCAAAGTCAACTCAAAATGGAGGCTGTGCCATCAACTTGAAACAAATTCTAACACTTCCAACAAAATTGTATTGTGAGTAAAGTCGTCGCGGATTTGGTCAGCGTTCAGCACAGATGTCCCCCCTGTGTGTGTTTGTGTTAAATAAAAACTAGTACTCACATCCTCTTAAAAATTCAGCTGTGGATTTTCAAGGATAAATGCTCACAATTACAATGTTTTAATCCAGATTGGATTCAGACGCATTTATTTATTTCAGAGCATGAGAGTTTAAATCATGCTTTTAAAAAAACACAGAGGCGGAACAAAAACAAAGTCCTAAATTACATGAAATATGGGAGAAATAGCAATATCCAGTTGACTTTGTCTTTTAGGCACTGAAGATGTGTCAACCTGTTTAATAATACTGATATAATTCTGTACATAAATTTGATCTAATCCCAGTTTTCCTCTTTATACGTGTCTGCTCTATGTCCTCATCTTGACACAGATTGCAGCTCAGACCAAACTCATCAAATTTCCTTAATGGGCATGCAGACCTGCTGTCATTTAGATGTTATATTGCAAATTTCAGATTGCATTAATATGTGTGAATTAAAGAAAACAAATTTATCCCTCAATATTGTCTCCCTTGCATCCTAAAAGTGCATATGAGGGGAGAAAACATATCTTTGTATAACCAGTTACCAAGGATACCTTTATTTTTTACCCTCTTACAGCCCAAATGCCCCCTTTCTCACTATCTTTCTCTGCTCTGTTTTTTACTCTGATCCATTAGTTTCCATTAGTTTCTCACTGCATGTACAATTTTTGGGATTAAATAGCTGTGAAAACACTTGCAGTACCCGCTGCTCACTCAGATTCAGTTTTTCACAAAACATGTTTACAGCTGGTTTTAGAAGTAATACTTACTCTGAATAGCTGTTTTTGTGTGTGAGGTCATCAGTTTGTGTGTATGTGTGACCACTGTTTGAGCTCCAACAATAGGTTATCTGTGGCTATTTCTGGGGGGCGGGGCCTTAGAGACCTGGCCTCCCTGCACGATTGGCTGGATTGCCACTGTGAGACATTTACTTTGGAGAGTGCTGTATGCTGGATTTTTTTATTTTTTAAATTTTTTCTTCCAATTAAATGTGGAATGCAGTGCTCTTGAAGGCCATTTGATGTGTGTTGTGTGTGTATATGTTTGTTTCTGTACCCTCGTCTTTCATTTCTACACACAGAGGTTTTTCAGCAGAGACAAGATAACCTCCGGAGCAGGTAAGATGGGACCTGAAACCCACTCAGTTATTTTTCCACACCATCCTCAGTGTCAAGTTGATTCTATCTGTGTTTAGAGTTGTGACCTTAGGAAGAAAACGAGGAGGCAACAAGCACAGCAGCAAATTATTTCTTGCAATGTCAAAATCTTCTCATCCAAAGAGGAATAACACTTTTCTTTAAATGCGTGTATGTTCTCTATGAGTCATGAACGACTTCTGGCTCCTTGTTTACTGTTTGTCAGAGGTACCTTGTGTCTGGATATGATTAGTGCCAGCCTTTTCCTCTTCCATGCATGCACTAGAGAAGATATGGCCTGCTTTCAAAGGGGCCTGTTTGGACAGAAGAGTATGGTCGTGGGTGACTAGCGAAAGAAAAAGATGTCACAGATTGCTCCAAAGTTCACTTTTTCAAGCGAACTTGTGCAACATGCAAACACAGAAGAACACAAAAACACAAATATTACCACCCAGACTCAAATATGAAAAGGGAGGTGGAAATAAAAGAGAATTTGAACTTAATGAACATGCATTAGTGGCATAGAAGTGCTTTCATCAGACTCCTTTTCAAATGTGTTTTCACATCCCCTCAGATGCAACATCACAGCACCAGTGAATCTGACAGAGAGGAGAGAAAGTCTTTATTTAGACTCAAATGGGTCTCATCTGAAATAATGAATATGTCCTTGAGAAAAACAAAGAGCCCCACAAAACGGGCTACTCTTCTACAGAGGCAACAGAGATGGTAGATAACTGTTTTCAAGTCTGGCACTGCTCTGTAAATGAGTTTGTTCTGTTCTGCAGGCAGCTAACTGTCTTTTCTCCTTTCATTTCTCTCTCCTTTTCACACACATGTTTTGATTTTCTTCTCTTTGCCTTTGTTTTCTTGTTACCTGGCCTCCATATTTACCTTCTCCTTGGGTCTCTCAATGCCCTCTCTTTGACTTTCTTCTCTCCCTTTTTGTTCTGTCAGTTCCACATTCTTTGGTGCAATGGGCTTTTTACATCTATGCTTTACTCGTTGTTCCCCTTCTTTTTTTGTGTTTGTTCACTGAGCACTAACAACAGAGGAATTCTCTATTTTGTCTTGCGTTGTTCACAGCAAATACAGTACCTTGACTTCAACATCCTCATCCTGCTGTATTCTCCTGTAACTGTTATTGGTCCTCCACAACTATTCCCACAAAATTCTGTTGAAATTCAGCTCTTAGCCACTGTGAATGTTCCACTTCCTTCATGCAGAAGTAGCTGTGAAAGTGATTTTTCCTATGGCAATCAAATGGTAAACTACAGCCGTGAACAAAAAGCCTCCTATGGGCAATAAGTGTGCACCCAGAAACACAGAGCACACTATTATAGAAGCCTAAGTGAAGTCCAAAAGGAAATCTAATTGCTTTTATATACAGTTGGACATTAATCCATTTTCCACTCTCACTATCTATCACACACATGAGGAAGTTCCTCAGGTGAAAGAAATATTGACATACCAGTGAGGTGCAATCCAGCTAATCTAAATTCTACAGCAAAGTTTGCAATGAATGTGGATGCACTATAAACTGTAACCATTAAGCATTTGGTCATATAATAATAACCAAAAGTCTAAGACAAAAGGTAAGAGCCTGATAGGGCTGTCACAATAATTACCATATCAACTTATTGTACAACATGGACATGACTTCAATAACTGCCCATTGTGTTTACATGCGTCTGTTTACATAAAAGTCATCAATATTTGAACCAGTCGTGCTGCTCTTTTCTTGTGCTTGTGTCAGAGGCGGGGCTGATGGTTTTGTGTTGAAACTGTTCATCTTCACAAGCTAGCTGTCTACTTTGTGGGGTTTTTCTCCAATGACTGCAAAATGTTATGTTGAGCTAGAAAGTCTGGAAGAATAAGTACAGATAGACAGATTTCAAACCCGAATTCTACAGCTCTTGTGCAGGAACATTTTGTCTTTAAGCCTGCTAGGAGAGGAGAGCCCATTGACGTGAACAAGCAGGTGTGTCGATGTTGTTTAAAAACAGTGGCAGCAAAAGATACAACTAAACTGAAGTTCATCTAAAAAAATTACCATCCCATCCTGTTTTACAAGCCGGGAACAAAAATGGCAGTTTGAGAAAGAGAGGGGTGTTCCCAACAGCTGGCTATTACAGGTAGGCTATGTTTGCCCAACAGAGCAAATATAAATGTGACAGCATGAAATTATGCACTCTCACAGATAGCATTAATTAGATAATGTTAACTTGCTATACAGTCAAGAAGGAGGGTGGTGTGTTTTTGAGAAAATGTGTGTGTGTTTTGTCCACTTGAGTTCAGTTATTAGTGGAAACTATATGTGATATATATGCACTTTCACCTCATGTTATTATGAAATAAAAAAATATCAAAAAAGGAAAGGGAAGAAACTGCAGATGCAGAATATGCCTTTGTGTATTGTCCATAGAGACTCTAAAAGGAAGAGTCCTAAACTGACTTTATGTCAAGCATGTTTGCTCTTCTTGAGGAAGCTCTGTGCTCTTCTTGCCCTGCACCAACTGCCAAATATTTAATATTTGGTATTTAATATTTTGGTGCAATTTTTGATTTTGAGTCAATTTTATTTAAAGTTTTATTTATTTATTTAGGATATTAATTTTTATTTTACATTCTAATATCTGAATATGCTTAAGAATTAAATGTTCATTGTACTTTGAAAGGGTGTACTTGCCTTAATTTGCTCTTATATTAACATTATATCATTGGCATAAAATGGTAATAAAATGACAATAATATGGTTTATTGCAATAGTTTCTGGGACAATATACTATTCAACAAAAGTAGCTATCACGACAGGCCTTAGCCCAAGTGCCTTGACAGCAGGTACAACATAGTTGTACACCCATACAGGCAAGAACATGCAAACTCTGCACAAAAAAGCTCCAGTTGACGAGTGGGTTAGAACCCAGGACCTTCTTGTTCACCTGTAGCTAGCTAACTAGCTAAATTCTTGAAAAATAGTGATAACCTACTGTAACAACTCTTAAACTCTTAAACAACTACAGCTTCCACATCAACTAAAGCTGGATCTGTTCAAACCATGGTTATATTATAGGAACTGGATTCCAGACTTAAAAAGCCATAAAAGTTTTCTATTTTTCAGGTTTACTTTCAAGATGTGTGGCCAACTGCATGTGTGCATTACTGTTTCACCTGCTTGCTCCACCTCTACATTCCCACTCAACAAATAAATTTTACACTTGGATTATGACACAGAGCTGGGCTCTGGAAGCTTTGGATTAAAAAAAATCTTAATGGAAAGAGTAAAATCGGATGTATTTTTGCATTTGGAGGAGTCCCATCAACTGTTTTCTTTTGAATCATTGTGGTCTGGGGGGAAAATTATTTTTGGGCCCCAGGAAGATTCTTTGTGGCAATTCCTCAAGTGGCCATTGGTAAAAATTAGCAGCAAGGTTGACTGGTGGCTCCATATCTGGCACTCCAATACATTCATAGTTCAGACTGATCAGGAAGCAATATGAAGCAAATTTTAAAAAAAGTTACAAATGGAAATGAACATGCAAATTCACTTAAGAGGGTACAAAGAAAGGCAAAGGCTCATCCATGTGAGTAAGAAGCATGAATGTTTCACACATCCAGAGACAAAAGGAAAAGTTTTAGTCTTAAGGAAAACAACTAGGTTCTGATATCAGAGAACAAACAAGGTGTAAAATGTCTAACTAGCTACCGTAAACATCAGCTGAGTTAATCAATTGGCTGTTTTTGGTCAAAAGTCAAATTGTAAAAGAAAAAAAAAAAAGGCAGACATTTTTTGATTTCATCTGAATGCACCCTTATGGAAGCAAAGGCTTTGAGGGCTCCTATTTACTCCCTGAAGCCTGAACTAGTAGTCATATACTGTATATACCTGTATATATCATTACTTATGACTATATGTCAAAAAATTTGAACTTTCCCTTGAACTTCAGTATTAGATTATAAGAGAAAAACAGTTCTTCCTTCCTTCTTTCCTTCCTTTCCTCCTCCTTATTTTTATTTTTCTCTAGGGTTTTCTCTTCCCAGGGTTTCACTCTGGGGACCCCATTGTCCCTTGAGAACCCTACTAAAGCCCTCTCTGACTGGGTAATAATAGCTTTCCAACGCTGCCTATTTAGACTGCTAGTTTCCATTAAATCTTACTGTGTCATTACAGTTCATATTCTTAATTATGCAGCAAATGTCCCCAAGGAAATATCATGGAGGCCACTACACAATCTGTCCATATGGCACTTAATTAAAAGTTTTCTTAAGAATAAATTGCATTCAATTCAATTAAAAACTGTAATGTCATACCAAAATAATGGGCATAGCCTCCTACAACATGCAGCTCAGAACACACACACAAAAATCTTCCTTTTTTATTTTTATTTTTTGTAATTTTGCAGTGGGAAAAGTGCATATCTGCCTTCCAAAAAAAGCCCCCTAGTAGAAAATATGCAAAAAGCAAATATCACCAAAGCCTCCTACATGCCACTGAGCCCCAGGCAACAACCGCACTTGAACACTTAAGCTATTTCTAGATTCCACTCTTTGAATTCACACCATGACAAAATGAACCATTGCAGTTTGGAATTCCTATTTATCTGGTGAGCACAGAGGCACTTGATTTGGGTGTGAAGAATAAAGATATTATATGAACAAAAAAACAGACGACTAAAAGGATAAATGATAAAAATAAATAAATAAATTGATTGTGTGTGTGTGTGTTTTTTTTTTCTGGAGCCAGAATTGTTTGTTCATCTGAATGAGGGCATTTTAGGTGGGTATGTCCTTAACATCTGGATGCTCTGATCTCACCAAAGCAAGAACAATAAGTGCTTTAGTTAGATTTTTCTTTCATTCAGCTTGATGCCTTATGAGTTCAAATCTGTGATAAGTGCTGACAACCACCTCAACTAATGTCACTTTTGCTTCAACTTCCTAATCTTCCGCCTACAGCTCTGTGTGCCATCTCGTAGGCGATGAGCATTGATTAGTAGATTGGGAAATAGGGAAGAGAAAAGTCCATTTGGTAAAGTAGGCTGCTGTTCCCGGCATCCCATCTGCTGGGTGTGAGATGCTGACTTCATCTGTTGACGACGTGGTGGTGGCTAGGGAACCAAGGATGAGTTGATTTCCCTTTTTCGCTGGTTGAGCAGTGAAGAGCCTTAAAGCATAAACAACTGTTTTTCTTGTTCTAAACACTGAGTCTTGGCTTGGCCTTGACTTGGACTTAACTGCTACGTGGGTGTGTGTATGCGACGTGTGTTATTGCTCACTGAATCACGCTGTAAAGACGCACATACATATAGAAACATCCACACCTACTCATAGTCAGCCACACCCAGATATCCTAACAGATATCCTACCACTACTCCTGCACAAACTATACACAAATACACACCTAACATGCTAAACCTGAGTAATCACATCATTGAATGTCAGAGCATTGAAAACCTTCCCTTACTTGAAACTCATTTAAAAAGATTGGAAGGTTGAGGGGCAGTTTGTTTTGTTCCAGTGCTGGTATTTTTCATTTGCTGCCTACACACAAACACTGATTCACGGGAAACAACACTGGGTTTCAAATCAATCATACAATCACATCAATCCACATCTTGGGTATATCAAAACATGCCTTTCTATCAATGTGACCATTCACTCTGATATTAGAAGGAAGAGAAACTATTATAGCTGGCACAAAGGTGGAAGATGATAGATTGTCAGAGTTATGTGGCCTTGACCTGCCCTCTCCCCTCTGGAAATGGGGAGTTTTAAAAAGGTACCTGGGCAAAGCAATTATTTCAACTGAACACAAATATTTCAACCACTAGAGGTATAATTGATTTAACTTTCTGGCCAGCACACCTCAACGAGCAGCAGATGAAAGGAAAAGCAAAGAGAGAGAGAGTTTGCAT
>NW_018127931.1:490493-499438 GCF_001952655.1 Monopterus albus | reverse complement strand
GGAAAGAGCATAAGTGAATTTGTCTTCTTCCCTGCACAGCAGCCTCCATATACAATAACTCTCAATGTGCGGCTTGAGTGAAAACATTTGCTGTCAACAGCCAGTTTCACTATACTAAGCCAGTCTAACAGATGTGCGCTCACCCAAAGACTTGTACAGCTGCTGCTGCTGCTGCTGCTCCTGTGTGCTTTCTCGTGTGTGTAAGCCCCCCTTATACACGTGTAATACAGCTGTGTTTACACACAGTTCATCAGGGTTTATGGGCATGAGAATATGTGTGCCTTCATAACTTAAAAAAGTCACCATAAATAAACAAAATAAATAACTAAGTAAACAAATCTGTTCTTGTTAGATATGATGTTGATTGCATTACCATATGAACACATTCTTGGCTATTGTTTGGATCCCTTGGGCTGACTTGGGCTCAGTTTTGGACTATGCTGGGCTGGCCTACAGACCATATCTTCCCCACGAGAGGCATTCAAGAGACTGAGGGCATCGTGTGGCCCAGTTTAGTCTCTCATTCTGGTTCAGGGCATGTGGGCAGTTGCCCTAATTTCTCCCTTGAGGCCAAGACAGAGTCAGGCTCTACCACTGGCTGTGTGTTTCACCAGCCTCCAGAAAGGTAAACAAGCCTACAATGATGCTCTTAGCTCTTTTTCCATATACAGTGTTTTTTCAAGTGTGTCTAATTTTTCCAAATATGACATGCATTTAGATAGAAATAACTGAGAACAAACAGAACATAAAATGGTATGCATCTGTTGATTTAAGGTTTTTAATCTATCTAACATTGAAATGGTTAGTCAATTCATTGATTTTTAATTCACTATTCACTATCTTTGTGTTGCCTCTCAATTGGGAGAATATTCAACTTTTTTTTTAGTCATACATGATTGAATATGGTTTTGGACTGTATGTAGGACAAAATGAAATAGTAAATGCAAAAGTAAATATTTCACTTAGGGCTTCAGGAAAGGATACTGGCCATTTCACATCTCACTATTTTTTGATGTTTTATAGATAAAACAATCAATCAATTTAATCAATAAAATAATGATCAAATTAAATTATGTTTTTCACCTGTTAACACATCTATACTGGACATAATTCCAAAAAGAAATGATAAATCTCAAAAAGTCATTTGTATCAAGAAAAATTGTTAAATTATTAACATTTTATTGGGGTCCTCTGTTGCCAAACTGATCTGCTAAATAATGAAAACACAGAACACAGACACCAAAACCATTCATCTCTTGCTGTTACGCCATTCACTCTGCTGCTGTTGATCATAATACTATCTCAAAAGTGTGGGAAAAATTCACAACCAAGTCTGGCAGGTTTGAAAATTTGTTTGTCCAAATGTATAGAAAGTGTCTTAGAAAATATGACAGTGTTAATAAGGTCATTATTGTTTCATACTAGTTTTGTAGCAGTGTTCGGTATACTTTATTCAACTAAATAACCTGACAATGGATACGATTCCTTACATGAAATATGACCAAAAATGAATCTACTTAAATAAAACATATACAAAACCATATGACTAAAAGCAACAGTTTAACAATGGCGATTTTGTATTCTTACAGTTGACTAAAGACCAAAACTTTGGAAACCTTTATGTTTTCCTATAACAGTGTATCACTGGGGAACAGAGCAAACAAAACCATTCAGGGAACACTGAAAAAAAATGCAAATTAGTGATGGTTGTACTTTTTTCTTCTTCTATCATATCCATAGCCATAGATGTCACTTTATCGCAAGGTAGTAAATGTCTTCTCATCAATTTGCCAGACTATTTCTGAAAGAACTATATAACAGTGGCTGTACAACTGTGGAACTATGGGAAAACAATGTTGCACTGAATGCACAAAAAGCAACCACACACACACAAATGCTTTTCTGCATGTGTATGTGCATATGCATGACTGACACACATACCACTCTTTCTTCTTGTCTCATTGGCAAGCTCATATCCCATCTGCTCTCCAGGGGAGCGGACACAGATAGTTGTCATTATGGAACGTTTCTCCACAGGCACATGAACGCACACACACACACACACATACACACATAAATGCACCTTATGATCCCCCATAAATTCACTTTAAAGCATCCTGAGTCCATCCTCATTCTTCGCTGCTAATTGACTGTCATAATGGCTGGAGAGATTAATTTCAGCCCAATTCCTGCAAGATAAAGGATAAAGACATTGGGGCCAAACTGGGCTGGGATGAAGGTGTGGTGGTGGTAGCGGTGAAACCGGGTGGTGGAGAGGTAATACCGCCACATTTCTTAATTGTTATTGATATTTACAGGCTGTTTTGTGCTTCTCTCTCTAGCCACTGCCCCTCCTCTGCTCATCACCCACAGGGATTAGCATTAATGGCAAGCTTATGAAGTAAGTGAGCCCCTGTCAAATCCATGTTCCCTCTTTGGCATCTCCCAGATTAGCTGACGCTTTGTGATGGGCTCTCTCTTCAAGATACAAGCCTCCAAGTGTAAAGAAGATGAGGGAACTTTGTCTAAACTTCTCCTAAATTGGGGAAAAAAGGAGCTGGTGGGGATCATTTTTGCTGGCAATGCTGCACGCTGGGGGGATTAGTTTCTGTGTAAAGCATTTTTGAAAATTGAGTGGGGTTTTTTTTATAGAAAATGATTGACTTAAAATAAATCATCTTGTTTTAAAAGATGACACTGACTAGATACTCTGGATATAAGAGATTCTGAATGATGAAATAAAATAGATATAGAGAAGGGTATATGAAGCTCAAGTACTAGACATGATTTAACGATTTGGTCTTGCTGACAGAAAGTTTGTGAATTTTGATGTATTTATTCATTAGTTATCACAGAAACATTCTGATGAAAGTTTGATTTTGTCAGGTAGGGTGATTATAAAGAATAATGCTGTTTTATTCAACTAAGATTCCTTACCTCGGAGGTCAGTAAGAAAATGTATGGTTTTTGTAGGTTTCTTTAAGTTCAATATAAGATTTGTAAGACCCTTTTTAGATCATTTTGAATGTATTTTGAGATCTGTATTACTTCACATACATACATTCAAAAAAGTATGAAGAACATCAGGTGAGTATTCATGTAATATCAACTCAATGTTTAAAATTTTAAGACTTAAGGCATTTAAAAACTTTATAAAGCCTAAAATTCAAATTATTGGATCTCAAACTTTTTAAAGTTTTGCAAAGACTTGCAGAAACTTAGTTTTAATGAATAAGTTGTCGAACACAAATTTGGTTTAAAGGCTTAAATTTAGTACAAACACTGCATATTTATTTTAACTTCTAAAACTGGTCCAGTGGTTTACTTTAGATGGGTGTGTTAACAGGTTTCATGTTACTTTCTCTGCTTTTCAGTACAGCTTTAATTAACATAACATAAAATAAAATGTAAGATATGCAAAAAAATCATATTTTGATGAAATTTTAGTTACATTTTGTGTTTGTGTGTGTGGGCGTGTGTGTCTAGAATGTAATGTTACAGCAGTCTATACTGGTGTAGTCTCTATCATTAATACACTGACCAGTTATTATTTGGCTCAATGCAAAACTATAAATAAACTACAGTATATTGCAACCACAGCTTTTTTTAGAGGTGGGGACGATGTTCTGCTTTCAGTTTGCATTAGAAAATATAAGTATAAGCATATTTTATTATTTGTTTTATTTTGTATAATAATGTCATTTATCAATATATACAGTTTCATTTATCTATTTTAATTATTAAAGTTCAGTTTCATTTGCACAATGACAGGAAACAGAGAAAATTTTAGAACATGAAATAGTGTACCCTGTACTTTTGTATACTTTTTCCTTAGTGTAAAAGTCATAAAAATGTCTCCTTCTTTTTGTTCATTCCTTTCTCTCCTTCCCTCCATGCCATTCTTTCACCTCACACCTATACTGCTCCTTCTCACCTCCCTTTCACTTTTTTCATTACATTTCACTCCACTGCAGTAGACACCTCTGCTGCTTTCAACCTCCCTTTCTCCTTATCTTGCTTCCTGTGCCTCTCTTTCCTCTGCACTCCATCCTGGCCTCTCCTTCCTCCCTCTGCTTCGCCTCTCCTCCCTCCTTCCAGGCTGTGCGGATGACAGCAGTGCTCTCATGGCATCTGTCTGCTGCTCCCCAGCCTGTATGTGTGTGATCAGCTCCTCTCCAGCTCTCCTCCACACTTTATCTCCTCGTCTTAGTGCACCCTTTTTCACAGACTGCCGCTCAGCTGCCTCGCTGCCAACTCACTGTCGCTGTTAACTCACATACCATCTTATGTATTGCCAAAGCAGATTGTGTTTGGAGGGCAAGCAATTAAGGGGGAGGCAAGTGCAAAACTGTAATGTAATTTTGGCTGCAATATTTACGGGAGGAGAAGTTTGTGTGTGTGTGGGGGGGGGACAAAAAAGCACAGAGGAGGGTTTAAGCAGGTCGGACACTGCAGAGTCAACACCGTTGAGAATAGTGATTTTGAGCTGAGATTCAGTGGGATGGAATCTGGCACTTCCCTAATTACGAGGGGCCAAATGTCAAGCCTGCTCGCTGTCAGCTTGGTGGCGGGTGGTGCTGCTTTCTCTCCGTCTCTCGCACTCACTCCCACCCTGTGTTTCTTTCTCTCTCTTCCTCTCTCGCTCTCCCTTTTTCTGCAAGTTTCTGCATGTTTTATGAATCTCATTAAAAGTCATTAAAAGTGTGGTGATATTTTCACAGCCTCTGCTCCGTAGCCCTGTAGTCCTCTTTCTATTCGTCACCAATCTGAGAGAAAGAAAAGCAAAAGGAGAGAAGAGACTGGGAAATAAAAGAAATAAACTGAGACAGGTTGGAGTTGTAAAAAAGGCATTTAAGGTTAAAAAGAAAGAAGAAAAGAAAAAGAAACAGACTCCGTGGCACAGTATCTAAGTGGATTAGGTGGTAAGCCTCACTGTTACCTCTCTGAAAGGTGTAATTTTTACAGACCTGTAGTATTATTGCCACTTTTCAAGCAGGAAGTACAAATAACAGAATAAAAGAATGTGAACAAATGCCTTGTAGAAGAGGCGTTTTCAGACAATTTGACCTATTTGGCAATCAACATGTTTCTTTTCAATAAAACTATTCTGGATTTATGGCTCCCATTTTCCAATACCAGATATAACAAGGGGTCAAAGTCAAGGTTTTCTTGCATCGTTGAGTGGGAGAAATTTCAGATCCTTGCTTACAAGCCATTTAAAAAACCTGCTGTTCATTGTCGCAGGTCAGGTGGGGGTGAGGGGTCGGGGTGCACATACGATACATTTTTTAAAGTCTCTTGGCTGAGTCTCAACAACGATATTCGGCTGTGTAAAGAATGAGCTTCTATCAACATTCAAGAGAGACATGGAGAGAGGGGTGGGAGGTGAGAATGTTCAATGTAAAGCAATGTAGAGAGATGAAAGTGGGCATGTGCATGTGATTGACAGAAAAATGGAAGGAGGTAGCACTAAAAGCAGTTGTCTGACATATAGCATTCCAGCCGCTGTCGGTCATGCTCCCAATTACACCATTTCAATAGATGGACTTAAATCACATTGGCACCCTGTGTTTGTGCTCTCCTGTTACAGCATCTCCTTCAGATGCACCAACACACTTTCACACCTACACACATGCAGCAAAAACCTCCTACCTCCACATAAATACACACACACAAAGGCACGCATTGTTACTGACTGTGAAGCTAATTGAAGGTGTGCATGTGAAGGGCATGTGAAAGGTTGTACAAGTAGTTGTGTAACAGCAAGGTGGCTTGGCTCACCGCACCAGCATACTGAGACTCTACAGATGGCCCGGTGTTGCCGAGGTGGTGATGGCCGGGGTGTGTGTGCACGAGGGAGATAGAGAGCTGTGGAGCCTCGGGCATCGGAGGGGGGCCCTTGTGACTTGGCAGAGGAAAGTGAGTGAGGAAGAGGCCTGCGTGGGCGGGAACCATCGGAGGTATGAAATGATTTGGAGAGGTGTTTGGGGGTTGTCACTGGGGCAAGACGTCAGTTAGTGGGGCAGGTGTGGGTTGAGGAGATGGTGGTGGTGGGGTGATGAGTAAGAAAGCAATGTGGAGGGGGTGAGAAACAAAAACAACAAAACTGAACAAAACATACAGGTATTCCTGCTAGTGCCAGTCAGCACAAGCAGGGATAAATTAAACACCAGCCACTACAGGCATACGGGAAACAGTAACACTTTATTTTAAGTTCCCTCTCCACCCCCAATCCCCACCCTGTTTATCACATGTAAGCAGTATTGTGTTATAAACAATGTATTACATTTTTGTATACTACTTATAAGTACTAAATAAGGGCACTTACTAAACAGTTTCCTTCCAAAAAGGAAAGACTAGATAAAGTGTACATGACAAACTTTCAAATCAAACAGTTGTGTGTTCTTCTTTTCAATCAGCTACAGTATGTGAATAGGAAGTCAAATTAGTAATAATGCAAATTACTAAATATCATTGCAGCTTTGCAAAATATGTGGTTCTAAGAGCTTGGTGACATAGGGACTACTTTCATGGTTAATTGATGAATTAGTGAGCTTATGGCTAACATGCTATTGCTAGTTAGTGACAATAACTTTTGTGTTCTCTGTACTGGTCCATTTACTCCGACCTGGTATTTTGCTGTGCAAATTGTACATTAGTATTTGTAGCATTTGTGCCATCAGTCCTTTCTTGTAAACCATTTCTATTTTGTGGAGCAGTTTATATTTCAAGAGACGAGGTTAAATAAAAGTCGATGGTGCAACACAGTGAATAAGCTATGAGAGCTCCCTCTATTTTTAGCTCTCTGACTTACTGCTACCTCAGAAGGCACTCACTGTCAAATCAGCTTGCTACTGATTAATTTGCATGTAAGCTCATCAAACGTGAGCTTGACAAAAGGCTTCTACTCATTCATTGTTCTGAGCAAATTCAGTGATGGTGGTGATTCCATTGTCATGAATTCATTTTGCTGTTTTATATAGTAATGTAAGCAGCCCATAAACAGTGATGATGACAGAAGTTATTTGTAAAGATTACAAATGATTCATTGTTTAAATGTTTGTAAAATTACAATGACTTCCACTTCTAATATTAAGTGTTTTTTCAGAAAGATGAACAAAAGAGCAGTTGCATTGAGTTAGGGAAACATGGAACTGTTCTTTTCCCAAAATCAGTGTCAAATCACCTCTCTATACCACACATGCTACTATGGATATCAGACTATATAGCATGAAGCACTGACAAAATAGAGTCACATATGGCAGCTGATGAAAAAGAAAGAAAATCACTGTCAGCATTTCCCGTAGCAAATCATCACACTGACAACTCGCATGTTGACATTTAGCACGTGTTTTACACCAGATGCCTTTCCTGACGCAACCTGGATTCGAAACCAGGGTGCCACAGCGAGAGTGCTGCTCCTTAACCACTAGCCTACCAGGGGATGACTAAAGAAAATGAGGAAAACAAAAAAGTAAAAGTTGGAAAGGATGTAAGGCTTAAAAGCAAGGGACAGATTAGGAATACTTGGTGACAGCAATGGACACACCTGGATCTCAGAGATGCTATTATTTGTTATTTATATTCCTTCAGCAGTGATTCATTTAATCTTTCTGGGCTAGCTGAATGCATATATCCGAGGTGAGAATGGTGGATAACAGGCAGAATAATAAGGCAACAAGGGCTCTAGTAGCCTACAGAAAGTGAAAAGACACTAATTAAAAGCACAGTTTTTTTGTCTCACAAGCATAAGAAAATATATCCACACTGGAGCCTAATAGGCCCTTTAATTCAAAGGGAAACCAGTTTACCTAAATAAAAATACAGCTTGATTTTTGAGTGCCAGCTGAGCCACTTTCTGGTTACAACAGTTGACTCATGTTAACACAGCGCAGCATTAAGCAGTTAAAGAGCTAGCTATTTACCTCAGGAGTTGGTGGAGAGTAGAGACGGGCAGATAATAATGATGCTCCAAAGCTAGTTTCACCCCAGTATAAGGTTTTCAAGTGTAGTGGAGCTTGTGTAACAGGTATGCGTTGTGCATTGGCATGAAGAACTCAAATAGTTGATTTCCACCGATTATTGTTCCTGCAGAAGATGAAAGAAAATGACACCATAAATTGTCTTCTGGTAGATGCTATATATATTGCACATCTGACCCCCTCAGTAATGCAAAGCAGTAGTGTTGTAGTCAAGACCAGCTAAACAAGGCCAAGACCGGGGTGTATTGAGACCGATCTCAAGACACTTTTGTACACTTAAGCCTTTGCATAATTTGGGGGAATTTATATTGGGAAATATATTCAATAGTATCACTCCTATATAGTGTCTGGTCTGGTGTCATGGTGCAAGGACAATAATCTCAGCCTCAACACGGACAAGATGAAAGAAATGATAGTGGACATGAGGAAGGGGGCTTGAAGGAGCATAATGATCATTTATTCTTTTGTTGTAAATGTGTGTCAGTCTCTGCACTTATCTACTTTCCTAAGTTGAGGCTATAATTTCTGGGGGCCTCTATAAAGAACTGAATAAGGTTTTCACATTAGATAAAAATAACCACGGCCAGGTCATGGAACACTGGACCAGCTCTATACCCTCTTCAGGGTGGCGGAGGGTTCATGGGAGTTTGCCCAACCAGTCCACATGTGTTTTGTGGATCTGGAGAAGGCATTCGATCATGTCCCTTGCGGCGCCCTGTGGGGGGTGCTCCGGGGCCCTTTGCTAAGGGCTGTCCGGTCCCTGTACGACCGGAGCAGGAGCTTGGTTTGCATTGCCGGCAGTAAGTCAGACTTGTTTCCAGTGCATGTTGGACTCCGGCAGGGCTGCCCTTTGTCACCGGTTCTGTTCATTATTTTTATGGACAGAATTTCTAGGTGCAGCCAGGGGCCAAAGGGAGTCCGGTTTGGGGACCACAGGATCTCGTCTCTGCTTTTTGCAGACGA
>NW_018127931.1:486056-489473 GCF_001952655.1 Monopterus albus | reverse complement strand
TATTACCAGGAAATACGTGATGTACTGTTTACATTCTCAGTTTGCACATGCATAATTGCACAATGACTGTTGACTGCTGCACATGTAGCTCCCATGCAGCATACATTCTCTTATTATATTCTTATATATTTTTATTATATTGCTGCATTTGCTGCTTAAAGTGCCTTAGATTTTGTGTTACTTATTTATCTACTTTATATTTCATTTGTATTTTGTGGCATTCATGTGGACGGCAAAGTAAGAATTTCATTGTACAGGGAAACGCGTTTCCTAACTGCACATATGACAAATAAACACTTTGAACTTGAACTTGACTTAAAGCCCTTAAGTCTTGGTCTTGTCTTAGTATCAGTACAATCTGGTCTTGTTCTTATTTAGCTGGCCTTGATTACAATACTATGAAGCAGCACTGAGTTTGGGTTCATCTTATTTTCCGTTAATTTTCAGTTAATCTTCAAAATATGTGTATTTATTCACATCTAATTATAATAACAAAGAATCAGAAAAGCTAATAAAAACTGGCCGAAAAATATTTCCCACTTTTTCACCATAACATTTTATTAACTCTCTTCTCTTAAAACTGAGCCATAAAAAACATTATTCAAAACCAGGACCACCTATTGGGCAAATTGCAAAGGTGTGTGGGGCAGAATGACAATGCTTAATCAACAGAACAGTTAAAAGAAAAACACATACTTGCATGAGACAATTACAACATAAATTGCCTTCTGGTGTATGCTGTGTACACTACACAAATCTTGGAGTCTGAAAATGTTGGAGTCACACTGATGATGTCTGGACATACATAACTAGTCACTGCAAAGAATTCTTCCTTAAAGTGCTTATAACAGTGGAAATCATTCCTAACCTGAATTTGTCTGGCTGTTATGGTTTGCCTGAATTAATTTAGTTCACATCAGGCTTGTTTGTTTTAATCACTACAGTTCCATAATCTTTAGGCTACGGAACTTCTAAACACTGCAAATAAACAAACAACAAATACAGCAAAAACAAAAAGAAAACCCAAAACATGAACATGTTTGTCTGAGACTGTAACACTTCTAAACTCTAACACCTTTAGTTATCCATTAACCTCTTCTTACATTTAGAATCAAATCTAAAATCAATTCTTATTACAAAATTAAAAACTCCTCAAACTTTTATCCCTAGCAAAGTACTTCTCACATACTCTAATGAAACATAACTTCATCAACCAACTCATTCAGTCAGATCTCTGACATCTCACATCCTAGCAGTAATATATAGTGAACAAATTAACTATTTGAAATGACATGACTTCCTATTCATAACAAACTACAAATAAACCGACATGAACATAAAAATGAACAACAAACATGAAATGGTGATTCTTTTCCCCCTTGCCAGGTAACAACAGTTTTCAGTGTTCACTGAGATTCAGGCAAAAACCTCATTATATATTACAGTATATATTGATTATTGTTTGTGCTTGCTTGCTCTTTGTTTTGTTCTTTTTTGGGAAAATGCCTGAATGACCCCCATTTTTGGGTGATCACCAACAAGACCTGCAGTGAACCTGATTATAGCAGACATAGTGAGAATCCTGAAACTAAACTCCAAGTATAACATAGCTGTAGCACAAACATTTGTGATGTGATTAAACTACTGATGTACAGTAAATGTTAGATATTACTTATTAAATATGCTTTAATCTAACTCTATTACAAATGAGAATATAAGCTCAGAACAAAAGTCTTCTGCTCATGGATACATATGAGATGAAAATACTCAGTGATATAAGCAATCAAGTAATGAATGTATGAATGACAAAGTACTAAATAACTGCTATGCATGAACTGTGTGTAGTATGAATGTATGAAAATATAATGTCCAAGTCCATTGTCCTTTGATCAGTTCACTTCCTCAACACCATCTGCTTTTTCCATCCTCACCAGCTGCAATGTCTTTCTCGCGACTGCTCTAAGCATGACTGACCTCAGCACCTCTGACTTGCGCCTACTCATGAGGATCAAATAAATGAGAACACAGCTGGGTCAAAACCAGTATTGTTGTCAGGGAAAGCATCAGCTTCACTCAAACTCCCTCCTCATCCAAGGAATCCCTTGCATCACATCTTCTCTTTTTCGAACCAGGATCAGTTCCAAGCCGTCCGTCTTTGGGATCTGTCACATCATGTACGGGCCTCCTCTGCGAGGGAGGTCTCACTTCCTCCTCGTTACCTTCACTTTCATGTACATGACATCTCCTACTCTCACTTTGGACTCTCCATCCTCCCAGGCCTCTCTGACCTGCAGAGAGGCAACACAGACAACATAAGCCACACATACTCCTGCACATATTGATCACTTATCTAACATAAATTCTCATTGCCTTTTACCAGGATGCCAAACCTGATATTAACAATACACAATAGTACTCTATAGACTTGCACACAATGGGCCAACACCTAATAGGTGTGGTCCTATCAGCACAACTCCTACAACAAAAATAGTAACACATAGTCTGGGAGAGTGAAGTTCGGTGGGTGCTGTAACAATAATTAATATAACAATTCATGTTCAGCTCTATGATATATATTTCTCTGACCATAGTCAATCCAGGAGCCCCAGGCAGTGCCTTTAAATGTAAGAGGACACCACTTGTGTCCCTCCTCTTATTAATCTATCCATACACTTCTCCCGTTCCTTACAGTACTGCAATTTACTCAGTGAAACTATATCCTCATTCTGCTAATAGTGCTAGAAGAGTCATGAAGTCCTTATGACACGTCACATAGTCCAGTACACACAAATAATATGCTCAATGTACTGGAGGACAGTACTTGAGATCTTACCTGCCAATTTCCTCATGTACTCCTGCAGAATCTTATTAAACACAATGAGAACAACGGTACTCTGCAAAATGCAGAGCACAAATCAATCATAGTAAACCACTTGACCTCAGGTGGAACATTTACCAACACTGCAAGTAAATTTGGAGCTTCTAAAATTGGACCTCAGTTTAAAACCTCTCTACAACCTCAAATAAAGATCTATGAGATTTAACACTGTTAGGTATTTTTAGTCAGATAGAAATTGGATAGATACTTTATGTATTAGAAATGTTTAGTGGAGATAGGATGTCTAGTTAGACTGTTAAATGCTTAGTCATGCTTATGAGTTTCTACAGGGTACATCTGGTCAAGGATAACTAGAGAGAAGAGTTGATGACTGTCAGCAGACAGGGTGTTTAATATTATTATTATGACATGTATAACTGTAGCCTTAGCCATAATATGTTCTTATGTTTAAGTCACGACATGTTACTAGAGGCCGTGAGAATGTTTTTAGCTACACACCACTTAATCAGCAGACACACACACATGCACATTGATTTGCTTCATGTTTTGACTACTGCTATGACCAGCTGCAAAGCTGG
>NW_018127931.1:484205-484947 GCF_001952655.1 Monopterus albus | reverse complement strand
CAGCTCACTCGATTGGTATTCACCCAACTTCACAAATTGATGCCTCTGTGTCAAATAACTTCTAATCCATTTCAGAACCATTCCTCTGATCCCATATTTTTCTAACTTGTCCATTAATAATTCCTGATTGATTGTGTCAAATGCTTTTTATAGGTCAATAAATATCCCCATCGTGTATAAATTACAACACAGAAAAATCAAACATGTTTTATACTCACCTCAGCAACACAGTATACATTCTGTAAACACATGAAATTCAACAACAATAAATTGCAATAAACACACTTTTCAGCCATCTACACCTCTGTCCCTAAATTTCTCCAGACATGCATCGCAGCCAATTATACAACAGCAATCAATATACAGTGCCTTGCGAAAGTATTCGGCCCCCTTGAACTTTGCGACCTTTTGCCACATTTCAGGCTTCAAACATAAAGATATAAAACTGTAATTTTTTGTGAAGAATCAACAACAAGTGGGACACAATCATGAAGTGGAACGAAATTTATTGGATATTTCAAACTTTTTTAACAAATAAAAAACTGAAAAATTGGGCGTGCAAAATTATTCAGCCCCCTTAAGTTAATACTTTGTAGCGCCACCTTTTGCTGCGATTACAGCTGTAAGTCACTTGGGGTATGTCTCTATCAGTTTTGCACATCAAGAGACTTAAATTTTGCCCATTCCTCCTTGCAAAACAGCTCGAGCTCAGTGAGGTTGGATGGAGAGCATTTGTGAACAG
>NW_018127931.1:481421-483086 GCF_001952655.1 Monopterus albus | reverse complement strand
GGGGCTGAATAATTTTGCACGGCCAATTTTTCAGTTTTTTATTTGTTAAAAACGTTTGAAATATCCAATAAATTTCGTTCCACTTCATGATTGTGTCCCACTTGTTGTTGATTCTTCACAAAAAATTACAGTTTTATATCTTTATGTTTGAAGCCTGAAATGTGGCAAAAGGTCGCAAAGTTCAAGGGGGCCGAATACTTTCGCAAGGCACTGTACATGCATATATCCAAACACACACTGAAGTCCGGACTTATTTATGTACACAAAGCGCTTTGAAGTGGGATTTCTATGTGGGCCAACAAAACTGTATGACCCAGTCCCATAAGGGAAGTTCCAGGCTGGTTCAAACTGATCAAATCTGGCCAGCTCCCAGCCTCATAAACCCCGCAGTGGAACTAATTTATTGCTCTCCAATCAGTTGAGTACACCAAACCACTTTAAAGCCAAATCTTAACTGCGAGGATGCAAGTCTGTCTGCTTCTACAGAAACTACAGCAATTTTACCGGTCAACCTAACATTTTTTTTTATTATTCAGTCTGGTTGACTAGTCTTTGCACATCAATCAGCTGTAGACCCACAAACAGTACAGACCTTGCTTTACAGCCTTATCATAAAAATAGTCTAATCTATTCATTTGTAGCTCAAAATTTAGCTCTACTCAATCTTGTCTATCAGCTTATAACTTTTAGGACCCAATAGGCTGTATTATTCAAAACAACAAACATGGAACAGCATAAACATTCAAACATCAGACACATAAAAA
Source organism: Monopterus albus (assembly GCF_001952655.1). Classification (NCBI taxonomy): domain Eukaryota; kingdom Metazoa; phylum Chordata; class Actinopteri; order Synbranchiformes; family Synbranchidae; genus Monopterus; species Monopterus albus. Next base: position 482,322 of record NW_018127931.1, on the reverse strand, counting down.
ACCACAGCAATTTGTCATGTAGAGACATGTAAAACAAGTTACTTACAGCAGTGTTAGTAACAGTGTTAGTGTTAGTGATAGCAGCATCCTTCCACCACCTGTCAGGCTAAAGCAATTTATCTGGTTCCCCTCTACACAAATTCTTGGAGGAGAGCCAAGATACAGTAGCTCACCCTTACATGACTATCAGCTATAACCTACTGCAAATAGTATCTATATGTAATCTACACACTCCTACTATATTTTATTACATGCTTGTTTTTAACCACTACAGTTACATTAATGTGAACCAAAATGTATAAATGAATGTGATACACGAGTGTTCCATGAAAACTAATACACGCCTATTATTTAAGATGCTTGACAAATCAACTATCACTTTGTTAATGGTGACATTCTAACTCCCAGTACTGCTCAAAAAGTTACATAAAAAATTGTGTTCTTTTGATTTCTTTATTTTGATTGTGAGCTGAAAACTGATTGCTTTTGTATTTTATTCTCAAACTGCTGTACAGTAGTCCTAAACTCAGCTGACTATCAGACCAGAGTTTCCGACCTCCTCAGTGACAACACCACCTATGAAGCACTGAAGAGGGACCCCACCAGTGGCTACAAGAAGAAAGTTATAGACTGTTTACAGAAGCTGGAAAAGGAGGGAGTTATTGACTGGCGACTATACTACAGACTATACCCCGGGGAGGCCATCCCTTGCATGTATGGCCTACCCAAAATACACAAGGAAGGAGCCCCACTCAGACCCATTGTCAGCAGCATCAACTCTGTGATTTACAACATAGCCAAGCACGTGGCCACCATCCTGGCTCCTTTGGTGGGAAACACACAGCACCACATAATAAACTCCCAGGACTAAAGTAAGTCCAACAACTGCAGCTGGAGCAGG
>NW_018127931.1:474885-478504 GCF_001952655.1 Monopterus albus | reverse complement strand
ATTCAACACCATTTGCCTGGGCAGGCTAATTGAGAAGCCGACAAACCTCAGTGTCCCAACTCCCACCTGTAACTGGATTTTGGACTTCCTGACAGAAAGACCACAGGTGGTCAGAATTGGAGGGCGGGTGTCTGCTGAGCTCACAATCAGCACAGGCTCGCCGCAGGGCTGCCATCTTAGTCCCAAACTCTTCACCCTATCCGCTCATGAATGTGTCTCCAACCAGGACAACACCACTATCATTAAATATGCTTGTAATATTTAAGTTAGATGAACTTAAGTTTCTTTTCTTATTTTTTATTCCTTACTTATATGTATTACTATTGTATTGATGACTGTTAGAACTGCTTAGCATCTCCTGTTTGTCTGTTTCTAAGAATGTGTCTGCAGGAAGTCTGCACCTTGAAGTTTACTAAATGTCCGGTATTTACTGTTCAATTGTTAGGACTTGTGTGTGCAGGATGTCTGTGCTTTGAAGTTAACCAAATGTCTGGTATTTACTGTTCATTTATTGGGGTTTGTGTATGCGGGATGCTTGCCATTTTAATTAGACTATATGTTTGGTACCTACTGTTCGTTTATTAGGGTTTTATGGACAGGATGTCTGTCTTTGAAGATGCCCAGATGTTCGTGTTTCTGTTAGCTGCCGTCTGACCCTACGACATACACACATCATTTGATTTTCATATTTAGTAGCTGACATGAGCAGAGGCTGCCTTGCTCACACCTATGGCCAATAGCATTAGGATACGTGAAAGTCCAACCTTTGTCCGGGCGGTCCCCGCCCGTGAAGATAAATGGAACTACAGACAATGGTCCAACGCTCTTTGATGACGGAGCTCCTGCGGAAGCTCTGATTCTCTGAGCCCAGCGCTGTGTAACTTGACATGTGACTAAACTTCGAATAAATTTCTGTTGATTTTATACAGTCCTCTTCTGTTTTCACTTCTCGGGCTTTCAATTAAAGAACTGGGTCTAACACTTGGTAGATAATAATGCCGGCATTTCAGCAATAGAAACTCCACATCTGGCGAACAGTGCTTATAAACAGTCCGTATATCTCCACACCACGAGTTGTTGATAAACACACACACACACACACACACACCTCCCCCTTTGAAAAAGACACCCCCCCCTCCGCTGCCTCTGACCATAAAAGGGACTGAGACGGATAAGGCTGGCAGCCACAAGTTCCTGGGGTTGCAGGTGACATCTGAACTGAGCTGGACACAGAACACATCTGCCATAGTGAAGAAAGCCCAGCAGCAGCTATACTTCATCAGGCAGCTCCGGAAAGCTGGTCTGAACCATCGCCCCCTCACCCAGGCTTACAGTGTCCTCACTACTGGCATCACAGTCTGGTAATGGTAACACCATACAGGTAGAGAGGAAGGCTCTTCAAAGGGTCATAAAGACTGCAGAGGGGATTATTGGGACTAAACTGCCTGCTATGGGCACAATATACACACAGCGCTGTCGCACAAGAGCAGATAATATAATCAGAGACCCACTCCACCCAGCTATCATTCTGCTCAGACACAAAAACTGCACCTACAACGTCAGGCACAGCAGAGCGGACAGTATCATCACGCACAGAACAAGATCTTACAATAGCATTTTCCCTGCCGCAGTAAGACTGATGACAAATAGTAAATGTGAAAAACCTGTGCAATAATCCCTCATTACCCTACTAAGTAGATTACCATATACAATTCTACTATGTGCAATATCATGTGCAATATTTGGAACTCCCCATTTTACCTGCTATTTTATTCCTGTATGCACAATTTTATCACATTTTGTATTCTTGGGTATTCTTGTTTTTGTATTTTGTATTATTTTGTATTCTCAGGTAATCTTATATTTAGAGTAGGTGTTTGTTCTTTTGGCTTTAAACTCTTTACTTGACTCCAGGAGAGCCCTGCACAAGAATTCCTATATGCCTAGACTGTCTGTAAATGGCAAATAAAAATCTTGAATCTTGAAGAGGCTTCATCAGTCTGGGTGACTGGTGGTGAGTGTGAGGTATTTATCCCCCTGGGTGGCATTTCGGCCCTTTGACGGCCGACAGTGTCCCCTAACCACTGATTCGTTAGGGCCGGGTATTGGTGAGAGTTGTGTAATACCCCAGTTCTTTTATTGGACAGATCTGAGTAAAAAAGGAGTCTGTCTTTCTTGATTTTAGTGCTGGTTTATTTAAAAAATATATGAATAAAGATTACAGAACACAATCCAGGTTGTTCCTTCCTCCAGAAACACACACACTCTGGCTGCTGGGGAGAGGAGATCCCAGAAACACAGAGCCTAATACATTTATCAGTTTTTGGGCTAACCCCTTACACAGATGAAGTCCATCCAGCAGACTCCATCTTTAATCTAGAGCTCTACAGGATTGGAGCAGCTGCATATTACCCAGTCATAACAAAATGAGGTAGCTCGATGTGTGTGGATGTTGTTACGTGGTGCGTAACTAAAACAATCATTCAGACATAAATCTAACACAAGATTAATACAAGAAAACAACTGGTGTCAAGGTACTGTGAGATATTAACTGTGTGAGACATTGCAACTTCAGGCATTAACACTTCACTGTGCACACAAGAATATATATATATTGTAGAAAACACTAGTATCTTTACACACTATATGAAATGTAATATTAACATGGCCGATGCCTATTGTCCTGGTGTGAATCAGGGTGGAAATGTTTGGGTAGAAATCTCAAAATGGCTGTGGCTCAGGATGGTTTTGTGGGTCGTTGCCTAACCGGAGAATTAGCAGTTCGATTCCCAGCTTGTCCAGTCAACATTTCAAAGTATTCTTGAGCAAGACACTGAACCCCTAGTTGCTTGCGGTGATGTGAATGTGTGAGCGTTTGTGAGTGCGAATGGGTGAATGGCCAAGTAGTGTGAAAGCACTTTGAGTGTGCTGCAATGCATAGAAAAGCACTATACAAGTATAATACCATTTACCAAAACATAGTTGTAGATGAATGACAAATTGTGCCTTAGTTCACCACACTTATTTAGAAAGGGGTGTTCTATTTTGGTAGTCAAAGGACTGAAACACCACCCAGGGGGGTAAATACTTCCTACTCACCGCTACTCGTAACACTCACATATGTTTCATGTCAAACTGTGTATTGCATAAAACTGTCTGTTTAAATGTGTTATTCCACATTATAATTATATGAAATGTGCTTTTCAAACATACAGCCATGGTGGAAAGACTTAATTTGCTCAAAAGATTCTCTCATTAGGTTAACTTGCAGATTTGGCGTGAACCTTTCTCCACTGCACCTTCAAAGAACTGTTAGGTATTTTTAGTCAGATAGATACTGGATACTTTATGTACTAGAAATGTTTAGTGGAGATAGGATGTCTAGTTAGACTGTTAAATGCTTAGGCATGCTTATGAGTTTCTACAGGGTACATCTGGTCAAGGATAACTAGAGAGAAGAGTTGATGACTGTCAGCAGACAGGGTGTTTAATATTATTATTATGACGTGTATAACTGTAGCCTTAGCCATAATATGTTCTTATGTTTAAGCCACGACATGTTACTAGAGGTCGTGAGAATGTTTTTAGCTACACACCACTTAACCAACAGACACACACA
>NW_018127931.1:472522-474869 GCF_001952655.1 Monopterus albus | reverse complement strand
CGAGGTGATATAATGTATAGGCCTGGTGGGCTCAGGGTCTTTCATCTTACATCTGCCTGCGTGCAGTTTGGAGGTGCAAGATACCTGAGTGTGTAATGTTAATTTTACCTGTGATCCTTTGAATAAATCAGCACTGTTTTGAAGTTACTTGGACTGTCTCGTCTCTCAGAGTTAGCAATGATAACAAGAACTGTGACCTACAGAACCAATCAAAAATTATTGTCATAGCCACAAGAAACTCTACCAGTCATATGACTGGGCCTGCAGACTCCTGAGTCAGTCAGGCAAAGTCTCTGCTCTGGCTGGTGCATGCCTATGCAAGTGACTACCTCTCCTTTGTCTAAGTCATTCAGAAGAAAAGAAAAAAAGAGACTCTTTCAGAAACAGAGAACAGACAAGAAGCTTCGAGCCTCCTCAGGGTTTTTCTCTTGTCTGCGTGTTTTTGTGTTTTCTGTTAGATTGTGTGCTCACATCGCCACAGGAAGTATTTTTATTATTTAGCAATGCAAGTTGATTCTGCATTCATTTTGTAAACTGATAGGAAGTGACCTGAAGTAAATGCGCACCAAAACTTGAACACTAACGCTAGAGAAAGTTGAGAACAAAAGAAACTTTGTATTAATAAAGCAGAGAGCAAGCTTTATTTAAGCCAAATCCTTTGTTAAACTCCTGAGAAACTATCAGAATGATCCAGCGGTGATCAGTTTAACTTATATATGGTCTTTCGGCAAAACATCTCTAACCAGCCAACAACAGAAGGACCCTGGTGAAGCCAGCATTCTGAAAAGAGAATGAGCCACCTGAGAAGCAGCCCCTGAGAGTGAGCCCATCCAAATATGGTGATGACAGATTTGTATAAGGATAATCACCTTATTTGGCCAAGTATGTTACACACAAGGAATTTGTTTCCAGTACAAAATTGAGGCAGCCATCTGCAATGCCAACTCACACTGATTGCTCTAAGCATTGGGGGCAACTTGGGGTTCAGTGTCTTGCGCAAGGACACTTCAACACGTGCAGGCAGTGTGATTCGAACCTCCAACCCACCGGTTGAGAGATGACCACTCTACCCACTGAACCACTGATTTGTCACAAGTCCTCAGCTCGAGACCATCTTGAAACCTAGAATTCAGCTCATCTCTGGCCCAAGGAGGCTCCCAACCAGCGCTTCTCTCCATGTATGGCCAGGAGGCAGTGTGAAATATCCAAAGCCAATGGCTAAATTAAAGTCTATAACTTATAGCAATCAACAGTTATTTTTCTTCTTCTTCATGACTAAACCCCAGAATTTAGATCTAGATATAGCTCAATTTTTGACCAGAATAACCATTTTCCACCATCGCTAAAAACAGATGGTTTGGTCATTCATTCATCAAAACATTCACAAATGTACCATTTGTAAATAAATTTATTTAGCTTATAACTGGTTTAATTATGTCATCTTTGGATCTCTCATTTCCAGTAAAGGGGTCACTGAACTGGTTGAATTCGCAACTTTCAGTCTTCGACTGATTTAATTACTCTAATTGTTTAATAGTTTGATGGAACTAAAACCACCTGGTGCCCTAATCTAATGAGGTATTTGAATATTGAATATTAATATTAATTTTCATAAGTTATTTCCACTACAGCCAGCACCAGTCTCTCAAAGCACTTCATAACTACAGATGTCAGAGTGACAGGTCTGTAGTCATTCAGTTTACTGATGAAAGTTTTCTTGGAAACTGGAATGATGGTGGAGTGTTTGAAGGAAGAAGGAACTTTACAAAGGTCCAGTGATGTATTGAAGATGTGCATGAAGATGGAGCCAACTGCTCAGCACAGGCTTTCAAGCAGGAGGGGGTCACACCATCTGGAACCTTCTTGATAGTTTGTTGTTTATTATGTTGCTGGGGGGTCCTGTAGCCAGTGATGCTCCATAGATTTCTCCACATTGATGAAGAGTTGTTAACTCTCGGGAAGGGTTGCAGAGGAATTTGTGAAGATAAAGAAATGGTGTGACAGTAATTTACTATCTTTGAATTTGGAGAAAACCAAATATATGGTATTTGGGAATCGTAGACCACATAATGAACTTCAATAGAAAATTGGAGGTGCTAACATCGAACAAGTATATGAAATCAAATTTCTGGGTGTCATGGTTGATGACAGATTCTCCTGGAAATCTCATATCAGATATGTTCAGCATAAAATAGCTAAAAATATATCGATATTGGCAAGGGTTAGATATATGCTGGACGTGAAAGCACTTCGCATCTTTTATTCTTCATTGATTTTACCTTACTTGGAGTATGGCGTTGAAAACTGGGGAAACACTTACAAAAGTTCACTTCAACCATTGTACATA
>NW_018127931.1:469803-471413 GCF_001952655.1 Monopterus albus | reverse complement strand
ACCCTTCTCAGAGTCAACATTATCTTCTAACCTTGAAGCAGAGCACACATGAGCAGAATCTTACTAAACTGCATTAATAACACATTAAAGTCTAATAATTATCCGATTTATTAATTTCTAACAACCTGAAACATGCATATCATCCACAACCTGCAAGGTTAGTAGGAAGACAGAATGGCACTCTTAAAGCACAATTGAGGAAAAACGGGAAGAAATTGGAAAAAATAGGATTTATTGTCTACCATTAGTACTCCATTAGTATTGTAAGAACTTAATTCAGGACCAGTGGATGGAACTCCTGCGGGAGCTCTATCTCTCCGATCCCAGTGCTGTAAGGCCTACCTGTGATCAGACTTTAAGTAAACTTTCTGTTGATTTTAAACAGTCCTCTCCTCTCCTCACTCTTGTGCTTCCAACAAAAGAACTGGGTTATTTTCTAACAGCTGAAAAACTCCTAAGGAATAATACCAAATCGTTCTGGAAAGATGTTAAACATATTAACAGCAGTAGATTTTCTCTACCCTATACTATTGATGGAGTCTCTGGCCCGGATAAGATAGTTAAACTTTGGCAACACCGCTACTGTGATCTATTTAATTGTGTCCCTAGTGAAACTTTCTCTATAGGTAGGGTTGACTTTGTTGACTCCATTAAAACATATGAGGTTTCTCAAGCAATATGCAATTTGTCAGCAAATAAGTCTACTGGGATGGACCGCATTTCTGTAGAACATCTTAAATATGCTAGTTTGAGGTTGGCACCTCTTTTAGCTATGTGCTTTACTTTTTTTGTTATGCATGGGTTTATGCCTGACTCTTTGATGTCAGTGCTTTTAGTCCCAGTGGTGAAGGATAAAGCAGGAAAGGTGGGCAGCTCGGATAATTATAGACCCATTGCACTTGTTAATATATTTTCTAAAGTTGTTGAAGAAATTCTCCTGAGTAGGTTTCATAATCTCATTGGCTCTATGGATAATCAATTTGGGTTTAAAGTACACTATCTGCTGTTTTTAATGTATAAATTTATTTGTCATTTGAATAGTTCTGGAAACAACATTGTTTTATTGCCAACTAATATTGCATATAGTGACATGCGATATACTTCTGTACTTTAGAAACACTGGTATATCTGCCTTTTAAAAGGGTAGTTGTTTATTGGTTGTTCTTGTTGTTGTCTTTTTATTGTTATTATTGCTGGTTGTTTCATGGTTTTATTGTTTTTTTTTAGCATTTATACATCTGGACCTTGAGTCTGTAATAAAGTATTTATCTATCTATCATCCTCTGTCTCAGTGCGACAGTGTGGTATGGGAGCTGCACTGCACAGGACAGAAAGGACCTGAGGTGGTGGTGAGAACAGCTCAGGGCATCATAGGGAGTCCTCTTCTGGATCTGGACTCACTATACACTGACTGGATCTAGAGGAGGGCCGGATGTATTGCTGCAGACCCCACCCACCAAGGCAATGGTCTGTTTGTGCCTCTTCCCTCCAGGAAAAGGTACAGATACATAAAGGCTAAAACAAACAGACTGAGACAGAGCTTCTTCCCCAGAGCTGTGAAATCAACCACCCCCCCTAACCCCTAGTCACACACACCTCCTCCCCCCTAT
>NW_018127931.1:466037-469190 GCF_001952655.1 Monopterus albus | reverse complement strand
ATGTCTGTCTTTTAAGCCGAGAGCTGCCGGAAAAAAATTTGTTGTGTTATGCATAATGACAATAAAGATTCTTGACTAATGTAGAGACTGTTAGTTTAGCTGGCAAATACAATAAACTCCCTACTGCTGTGTTGTATTTCTAATAATAATGGAGAAAATTTTATTTTTGACTCCAAAAGTGCCTCAATCTTCAAACTAAATTACCCAGAAAATAACTTTAAAATATAGTTTAAAAAATCTCAAAACCAAGACACAGGTGTATCATCCAATTAGTCTGGCAGAGATCATAGTCCCCTGTTTGGGTTGTCTGAGGAGATGAGATGCATACCATGTTACCTATCCACACACACACACACCCTCCAACCCCTGAGTGCTCACAAGTGTGAGACGTGAGGAGTGGTGGTGAGGTGAGAAGTGGAAACGTGTGGGGGAACCCCTACTGGGCACAGAGACAGATGCCCCCACCCCACAAACATACAACCACACACACATATTAGACATAGCCCTGCAGCCCCACCTTTGACACTAAGCTTCCACAAACAGGGAACTCTGGCTCATCCCCTCTAACACAGACTGGCAGGTGAAGCTAAGCGCTCTCTCTTTTCTCCTCAACTCCTCTCCCTTTCTGTCTGTCTTCTTGCCCTTCTCCACCTCTATGTGTGTGTTTCTATCTTTCACTCACGTTATCTTCTATTTCTGTTTTCCTACCTCCATCTGTTTTTTCTCTAACCCCCTCCTCTCCTTTCCTTTTCTCTCTCCTCTCCTCTCTCCCCCTCAGAGGCTGCAGGCTGGGGTTGAACTCATCTGTCAGGATCAGAAAGGGGCTGGAGTGATGGGAGACTCCTGTTTCACCAAGATAAACAGCCAGCTCAGATCAAAATACCCTCCCTTAAACACACACACACTCATACATGCACACTTACTTGCATGTGTAAAGACACACATGCAGAGCGAGTGATCCATCTCACACAACGTGATGTCAGATTGACGGTGTTAGCTCCTTGTCATCTTAGAGAAGGTGCAGCATCCAAATTCAGGAGGCACCTGGTTATTTACAAAGTTAATCATGGAAAACTCTGCTAAACTTGGCTAGACAACTCAGGCTGCTTGTGATTGACAGTGACCGAGCAAAGATGTCGATATAAATCGTTAGAAGACAAGAACATATTTTTGGACGAGGCATAGAGACATCTGTATTCGCTTTGACTGATCTGTTGAGAGCAGCTGAATATCTAAAAAAACTAACTTCCTTCTCTCTTTTTTTATTGCAGACGATAGCTACTTCAACACTTGCCAAGATGACAACAGTTGCCCAAATGTTCTATTTGATGTTTTGAGCCTCAAGAGCAAGTGGGAAAGAAGGAGTGATACAGAGGAAGAGAAACTTAGAAAAAACTGATAATAAATTGCAATTGGGGGAAAGGGGGAGACTGAAAGCAAATGAGAATGAGAGGAGTGGAAAAGAACATTAGCTTGAGAGGTGCCAAGTTCACTATCTACCACCTTGAAGTGTGTGAAGTGCCGGGTGTTGTACGGGGTAGGGGTGGGGTGGGCGAGCACTCCAGCATGTGCTTTTTGCTGCAGCTGCTGCTCACCCGGATAACAAATCATTCCCTACAGCGCCTTCTGGTAACCTCGTCATTCTCGCTAATAACATTTGGAGATGCTAAGCTTGTAAATTAGCGAATCTGGACCAAGGAGATATTATTTATGCTTGTCTCCCAACCTGAAAGACTTGTCTTGATGGGTAAATTGTGCTTAATTCTCGGAGGAAACCCTTTCCCCCCCTGTGCCCCAGCATGAGATGAGATTAATCCCTTGACAATCTTTGCGGGTGCACTTCAAAATTACTCCCAAATGTCACCACTGCTGCTGCCATTGCCGAGATTTGCAGAGGGGTGGAAACAGGGAAGAAACATGCACCTTACAGAAATGGGGACACATCCAACGCAAATTATCCATCCCTCCACACACAAACACATACACTTTCTTTAAAATGTCTTTTCTTTGCCTTCTTAGCATTAACAGAACAAACACACACACACACACACACAAACTCGAGGCACAAGCCATCACCCACCCACATATACAGACACACACACACCTTGCACCCTCCTATAGATTATGTTCTTGTTATACTGACACACACATACCATGGCAAATAAAACTGTATCACTTCAAACAGTTTGAGCAGCAACAGCAGACACGTGTTCACACACAGGAGCAGTTGTCCTAGCACACACACACACACACACACACACACACACATACACAACACTTACAGCTTGTTCCCCAGATTGCCTTTTACTAATTTGTTCCCTCTGAGTGAGTGTTTGTCTTTGATTTAATATTTTTTATGGCTCATGGTGAAAAGTCAGTTTGAGATTTATTCACCAGGAAGACAGACATAGCCGGAGAGGCCCTACAGCCTGAAGCTGCTTTTTTATTTGGACATAAATTCACACAGTTGAATTTAAAACCTGGAAAAACATCTCCAGTCATCTCTATGGAGCTTCAAGGGGAGTCTAAAGGGATCTTATCCCAGCTCAGCCTGACCCTGGTGAGGTTTGGTAGACAGATTTGGCCTGCGTGATGAGTCTTGACCCTGTTTCAAGCTCTACTCCAGCTTCTAAGATCAGCTTTCCAAAAAAAAAAAATTTAAATTTTTTTTTAAAAAAGTGGGGGTGGGAGGCTATGTGTACTGTTTTTTAATGATCTATAGAGTGGCGGACATACCAGCTGTTAGGTCACAGCCACCTTCTCTTCCTTCTCTGTTCTTTCTTCCCTGTTTGTTTCCATCTGTACACTTTCATTTTAATGCTGCTTCTTTTTCTTTGTTTTTGTGGGGGGTTTTCTCCCCCTTCAATTCACAGCTGGCATTCAAGGGGGTAGACCAGGGGGGAACCCACATAATTAGATTGTAAATGCTTCATGATATTTGAGGACTTCAAACAGCACAACTGAAATGATGAGTGAGTTTTATATGTTTGCACCCCACTCTGTTGACAAGTGCTTGTGCATGCATGCTTATTGTCCTCCGCATGCCTGTCAGTTGTGTGTATTGGTACGCTTGTGTGTGTTCTGCCTTATCATTACCAAAGGGGGCTGCTGACCCATCTATCTACCAGCTTTGCAGCAGCAAAAACACTCGGA
>NW_018127931.1:444276-465950 GCF_001952655.1 Monopterus albus | reverse complement strand
CAAAGTGCTGTTACCCAACGATGCACTGACATCTGACCGCCACATTCAAACAGAAAATGACACACGTGGCTGTTTTCATGCAAGAAGTCATTTCTGGTAATTACAGTTATTTTCGGCAGCCATCCCCACACACCAATTACACCTGTCTGGGGCATTTTGTGTATGTGTATGTGTGTGTGTGTGTATGTGTGTGTGTGTATGTGTGTGTGTATCTGAAGAAAAAAAGTTGAAAGCAAACTGTCACATAAATCCACTAAAACAAAATTTGATGATACATTAATATCTTTCATCTGTCAACTTTCCCTCTTCAATATCAAAAGCAAGAAGTTCACCCCTGACCTCTGGCTGGAGAGGATTAGCTGACTTCCTGTCTGTTTGTCCACATGCAGCTCAATTTCTGCAAGGCCTCAGAACATGTTCATTGTGACCGCATTTATGTTTGGAAGAGCTTTGATGAAATATGTTACGCGATTAAAAAAGATGGGTTTTGAAGTTGTTTGTACAGAGCTGAAGAGATGTCATTAAAAAGAATACCATCCATAAGCTAAACATCAAGCAGAGATATCTGCTCTCTCCCTGCTCTTCTCTCCCTCTCTCTCTGTGTGACACAGCTGCATAATGTCTGTCTGTCGCTGTCTGAATGTAGGCTGTAAATCTGGCAGTACATTTCACGAGCATACATGCATACAGAAAGACCTGTCCTGTTGCACATTAATGTTTATGCATTAGAGCATTTTAGAGCTGAGATAGTTCTGTTTGTAAATTGACAGTTTAGCACAATACTGAAGGGAAAAGCTCACTGAACTGCTGCTTCATTGCTAGACTGACTGATTGACGAGAATGGAGGAGGGAAAATGTCCCACTGATTAGGACTGGTACTGTATTGTTATTGATATTTTCCTCAAATATAAGTACTTACTTTCTAATAAGCATTCTACAAGCATTAATAAATGGTCATCATGGGTTTCTCACCTTGTAATAATATATATATTTTTAACTGTGTTCATGTTAAATGGAGTCTCTTGTACTTACTCTGTAGCTCTTCTCCACCAGCAGTGAGTTGGTCCTGGCAAGCCAAAAATCTATAAAGCATAGATAATTAATAAGTTACATTTTAAAAACATTTAATAAGGTATATCTTATTATAAATTGGTCCTAGAAATTGGTTTAACAATTAATGAATAGTTACATTTCTTTACTATCACAAATATTACTTTATTAAAGCAATAAATAGATTAAATAGTCAACTTCTTTTTTTGAGGCTAACAAATCTTTGAGTAAACTGCTGCTTATATTCATCATTTTCAATTAATAGTTTGGTCTATAGCATGTCAAAACATGAAAAATAACATCGAAGTGCATGAGGCGATGTCTTCTAATGTCTTGTTTTGTCAGAACAACCATTAAACACATATTGTTTACAATTTTATAAAAAAAAAACAAAGCAGATTTATTTATTTATTTATTTATTATTTTGGCATTTTTGCTAAATTAAAAATCATCAAAACAGTTGCCAGTTTACCCAAAAGACAACAAGGTGACCAGAAGCATTTGAACTTTTTCACCCTGTTGCAGTTAGGTATTTAATAATGAAAACCAAATAGACTTTCTTTCTTTCTTTCTTTATTAGGATCCCCAATTAACACCAACTTAAGCATTGGATAATAGCATTAAATTAATGACAGTATATGTCTTTTAGCTCTATAATTCTGATTTGTAAATCTGACTTCATTCCATTTACTTTTAACAAGTTCCAACTTGTTTTTAACAAGCTCCAAGGTATCTCAGCACTCTTTCTCACAGCTTTCTCATAAGGGACTACTCGCTGTTTGGGAGAGCTGTTTTGAATTTTGGATTTTGTACAGTAAGTTCTGATTCATCACTTCCAGTACAAGGTGATAATTTCCCACTGATGACAGTAATACATTTGGCAAACAAGGTGAAACAGCACAAAACTGAATGGGGAAGTATTGATTTCTTTTCACATAAAATCTTTCTAATGCAACACAGAGCTTCAGTGCAAGCCTTGATATGAGTGACACAGACTATCTTGCCAGAATAGAAAGTCTGGAACTTGATCATTGTTAATGAAACTATGCTACAGACCTCTAGTACTTGGCTAAGTGTACTGGGAGTCCTCTGCTGCAGTCAGATTCTCTGACAGTCTTTATGGAGCTGTGTTTTGTGGTCAGTGTGGTCTCTCACTTAATCCCTGAGGCCTTATAAAGTGCCTCACCACAGGGCTGCTCTGACCACAATACCAGAACCCACACATCTGTCGAGCAGCAGCTCCAAATTGTGTCCAGGGAATGAAGAGACATCAGGAGAACTGGATACCTTGTGGCACTCCTTGTCTCTAAACAGTTGTTTTCATTTTGTGGTACAATTTATCATCATACAAAGCTTTAGTTACATGCCTCTTGAAGGTGAATGTGACTTGGGCCAGACTCAAATTATTTAAATTATTAACACAGTAAGCCTCAGAAAGGCTAAAGTTGCATAGATCCATTGTGAGAGCATTATTCCTCTTTCCAATTATGTATTTTTCCCTGTAAAAAAGAACCATAACTAGATTTGTATAATATAGTTTATTATTTTGTAATAATGTTCTTTTATAAAATGGCTGGAATGTAACTCTAGCAATGCAGTGAGTTGTGCATAATTGTTGGAATTTCCCTTTTGATTAATGCAACCAAAAGCTTGTCATTATCTAAAAAGCTTTTTCAGCTACATGAAACATTCATTTTAATTATTTTAAGAGGTGTTTCCAAATATTGTTTCATATTGTGAATGAGACTGGATTGGAATTTCAATGAATGCCACTGCTCAGAAAATTTTTTGACACACTGCCGTCATCACGTCCTAGCTATGATGGTTAACACATGCCGTTTAAACAATCGCATCAATCCCCTCTTATCTTCAGGAGTTAAGGGGCCTAAATCTAGTCATAACACATAGCTTAATAAGGCTGTAATCCCTCTGAACATCAGAATAAATCCATGCTATATCCACTACATGCAGGCTAGAGGCCAGACCAGGGCCATTATGGTGGAACTGAAGAAGAGCAAGAGATAGGTGCTAATGGGTTGTCTATGAATTCATAAACACCAAGCCATTAGAACACCTCCATTCAGGAAACTTCTCTGACCCTCATGATACAACAGCTGTCTGAAGTTGAAACGTTTAACCAACAGTCCCTCTGTCATTGCTTCCTGTCTCTTTTCCCTGTGTTTTTTCCCTCTCTCCACCATGCTCTGGCTGGATTGTCCTGGATTTGTCCCAATAGAAAAAAGTCTCAGCAATTCCACAAAGAGCCAGAGGCAGGGAGATGGAGCCAACTGGTCATATTTGGTCACAATGATAGGGTAAACAAAAGCAAGCAAGGACAAATATGTGATGACGAGCAATAGGCCATGTTTGTCTTGAGTGAAGCCTTTTGTAACCTCTTCTAAATATAAATGCATAAATCAATAGAAAGCAGCCAAACTGGCAAAATTAAGCTAATCTCAACTCTGATTCAAAGTCAACTGTCAGGACACATGGCTGGCTGCTGCATGGCTCGTGGCATCTGCATTCCTGTCTGGATAGTATGCAAGCAGGGGAATTCTTGTCATATTACAAAAACATTCAAAGCAAAGAAAGGAGTAAGAGGGCTTTTTATTTCTTGGAGCACAGTGAAGTGAAAAGATGATCAAATTAAAAATGCTAACTTGAGCACTCACTCTCTTTCTCCATTTCTCATTTGATTTCTATGTCTCTCGGCTTTTCTGAACAAGCAGCCAACACAGCCATCTAGAGTCTGGTGGGGGTTGAGGCCCCTGGGCTTTTTTGGCTCCTTGGCTGGATGACAGTTTCCTGGCCTGAAGGGGTCAACGGCGGGCTATTTGAGAAACTGGCAGCCACTTGGGTTCCAGAGGGGATTTTGTTTTTTTTGGGGGAGGGGGGGGGTTTGGTTGGCACAGAGCGAATACTTGTTCCTGCTCTAACACAATAGTTACACACAGGAAAAGACTAGAGCCACTCGAGACCTGGTGCAACAAAGCTCCTGACATGACAGAATTGATACTGTGCCTTGTTTATTTAGGGTTTTCATATGTTTCAAAACTCTCAATACTCCTAACAATTATATGTTGCGACATGTGGAATGGAGAGTATATTTCCTAGTAGAAAACATACTTCATGAATTTTTTGATATTGTAATTTAGAATTTTTTTTCCAGAACTTGTTATAGCCTGCCTTTGTACTCTAACTTACAAACCTTAATATTCAATATACAGTATAGACTGCATAATGTTAACTCTGGATGCTTTTGTACCTTCTGGTTTTATTCTCTAGAGATTCAGTAGTTGCAGTTCTCATAAAGGTAAAAAAAACAAAAAGTTTAATATTCAAGACAAACATCGGTGACCAATGGCGTCACATCTCAGTGTTGTGTCAAAATCTTTCTTCATTGAGATGTGTTTCCCCTAACTGAACCCTAACCACTGGTGGCATGTGGCAGTGCAGCAGCTTCTCTAGCTCTGTGTTAGCAATAGTACTACTGTTACTAGTGTTAGTGTTGTTAGAAATTAATAAATCAGTCAGATAATTATTGTGTTGAATCAAATGTATTAGTAATGCAGTTTAGTAAGATGAAGTCTTTTTTTAGTAAGAAAGTCTGCTCTAGTCTGCTTTGCTTCAAGTTTAGAAGACAATGTTGATTCTGAAAAGTGTACCTTCACACCAATTGTTTTCTTGTATTAATCTTGTGTTAGAATTATGTCTGAATGAATGTTTTAGCTATGCACCACGTAACAACACACACACACATGGAATTCCTCATTTTGTTATGACCAGCTGCTCCAAGCCTGTGGAGCTCTAGATAAGAGAAGGAGACGCCAGACTGTCTCCAACTCGTGATGTTTTTATATCTTTTTGTGTAAGGGGTTAGCCCAAAACCTTATAAATGTATTTAGGCTCTGTGTTTCCGGAAACCTCTCTTCTCCAGCAGTTGTCTGGAACAGGGAGCCACCCGGGTTGTGTTCTGTAACTTTTATTTGTGGCTTTAAAATTAATCAGCACTAAAATGAAGAAAGACGGACTCCTTCCTTACTCAGATCTGTCCAATAAAAGAACTGGGGTATAACAGTGTGAATAGCAGAACATTAAAACATAGCTCAGGGGAGCCTTCCTTACCGAAGCTCCATTTCCACCAAAGCTCAGTGCAGTGTTTGGCAGACTGCAGCTCTTAAGGATAGCGGCATGGAGGAGCACCACTCAGGGTAAAAACACACTTGATCATGTGTACACAAACACACAAGGCACATATAGAGCTATCCCCCACCCCACCTGGGCTCTTCAAATCACACCTCCATTATGCTGGTCCCTGCATACTGCCCTGTTAAAGAGCAGGAAAGCTACACAAAAAACTATCATTATGTGGCCTACTGAAGCTGTTCTTATGCTTGAGGACTGCTTTGAGACCACAGACTGGCAGATGTCAGAGAGGCAGCAACAGAAGGGGTGGGGGGTGGGTGTACCTGGAGGATTACACAGCATCTGCCCTGGGTTACAAGTGCTTGGAGGATGTTACAACTACTGGAACCATCACCATCCACCACAACCAGGAACCATGGGTGAATGCAGAGGTTCATTCCCTATTGAGAGTGCATGACAAGGCTGGAGATACTGTACATCAGCACACAGGGCAGCTCAAATAAGCCTGTTGGTGGACATAAAGATGGCAAAATCCGCCTCTAAAAATACAGGGCAATTTTTCCTCAAATGACCCCTGGCACAAGTGGAGGGGTGTTAAATGCATCTTGGATTACAACTAAAAGGATACTCAGTGTACTGTGTACGTATCACTACCTGATGCAGTGAACTCCTTCTACGCCCACTTTGAGGCCTCCAATACCACTTTCCCTTCCAGATTCACACTTTCACCAGATGGGCCCTCACTCAGTGTGACAGCAGCAGAGGTGAGGAGGACTGCAGAAAGTTAACCCCCGTAAAGCTGCAGGTCCTGACAGGGTCCTGGGTAGGGTCCTTAGGGACTGTTCACACAAGGTCTTAGAGGCTCTGAGGGACATATTTAACACCTCACTGTCCCAGGCTATTGTACCAACGTGCCTCAAGACATCTACCATTGTCCCTGTGCCAAAGACCCTGAGAGTGTCTTGCCTTAATGATTACTACCCAGTTGCACTCACCAAAATAACGATGAAGTGCTTTGAGAGGCTGGTAATGATCCCAATTAAGCAGCCCATTGCTGTGACAGAGGACCCTCATCAGTATGCTTAAAGGTGGAACTGCTCTACAGCTGATGTCATCTCTGCTGTGATCCATTTTGCCCTCACACAGTTGAAAAATCAGGGTTCCTATGTGAGGCTGCTCTTTTTGGATTGTAGTTCTGCCTTCAACACAATTATCCCACAAACACTGGTGAACAAACTGTCAATACTTGGAATATCCCCATCTCTCTGCAATTGGATTATGGACAGTCTGTTAGAATCAATAATACTACATCCTCATCCATCAACCTCAGCACTGGCTCCCTCCAAGGTTGTGTCCTCAGCCCACTGCTGACACATGACTGCAGATGTCACTATCAAAACAGTCTTATGGTGAAGCTTGCAGACAACACAGCAGTGATGGGACTTAGCACCAACAGCAACAAGTCAGCATACAGGCAGGAGCTGGATGAACTAGGAATGTGGTGCAAGGAGTAAAACCTTATCCTTAACATCAACAAAACCAAAGAGATGATTATGGATTTCCATAAGACTGACATTTCCCCCTCTCCATCAACGGAGCAGCTGTGGAGATGGCCCTGTTTCAAATATCTCGAGGTACACCTTACCAATACTATTACCTGGCGTAATAACACCTCAAGCATCATCAAAAAGATCATCAGTGCCTTTACTTCCTGAGTAACCTAAAGAGAAGGCAGGGCTGAACCCCAACACCTTTAGCTCATTCTACATACTGTATGTGTAGTGGAGAACACACTGACTACATGCATCATTGTGTTGTATGCCAGCTGCACAGTGGCAGAGAAGGAGGCATTGCAGCAGGTGTTATGTCCATGGCCCAGACCACCCCCAGCACCTCATCAGCTGGCATGGGCTGTCACAGTGGCTGCGCCCCCGCACAGGTGGGAATGCATTCTAGGCGGCGAGGCACACCTGCTCTCAATTACCAGACTAGTACTTAAGGGGAGCATTGGTGTGTCCTCGTCGCCAGATGATCTCTTGCTGGTAACCTGTCTTTGCTCTCATGACTAGGATTCCCTGTGTATGAATTGTTTTCTATGGACCTGATTTCAGGTAGTAACGAACTGAATGCCCTTCTTATTTTTTGAAGGGTCACTTTCTGTTTGAACTGTTTTGCTGTGGGCTTGTGTTGAGGACCACAGTACCCTCTGCTTGTTGGTTTCAGCCATTTTGTAGTAGCACCATTTGGTGCCTTGACTGTGAACTGTTTTGTCAGGTGACACTCCTCAGGACGTGGAGACCAACTCTTGCTGGGACTGGTTGCATAGGCTCTGGATCCCAACTGTCAGCCTTCCTCACACCATCCTACTACCTGCTCTGCCATCTGCTGCGAGCCTGATCCTCAGCTTCCACAGCTCCTACACCTCCCCTGGATTGTGTTCTATGCCTACGGCGCTCACCTGCCTAGAGCCAGTAAATTGTACTACTCAGGTCCTCAGTACTGCGATAGATTGGCGACCTGTCCAGGGTGTACCCCGCCTTCTCCTGATTGCCGGCCGGGATTGGCTCCGCCCCCCGTGACCCCGCTCAGGGACTAAGCGGTAGAAAATGAATGAATGAATGAAAGGTCCTCAGTATAACTATCAGTATTGCCATTACCGTAGCATCCCTTTTACTCATTCTCATCCTCTGCTTTTCTTTAGCCAGCTGTGCCTCTCCTACAACCTCGGGTTGTATCTCTAGCAGTCCAGTCAACCCAGCACTCCACGCTGCCCTGAGATCACCTGACAAGACCGGTTCTGACCACTTCTCATATCTGTAGTTATTAAAATACATTTACCTGGTCAAGCCTGAGTCGGAGTTCTGCCTTTTTCTGAGTCCGAACAAGCACATATATACACAGTTCGCCGTAACAGCAGGTGGTAAAGTTTGCACAAAGAACCATGGGATGCAGCCTACCACCCATCTCAGACATTTACATCAATAGATGCAGGGACAAAGCAGTCTGTATCATGAGAGACTCCACACATGGACTGTTTGCCACTCTGCCCTCAGGCAGGAACCTGCAAGGACCACCAAACTGAGTAGGAGGAAGAGTGTCTTCCCAGTTGCTGTCAGACTGATGAACTGTTCCACATTGTCATGCTAAAGCCTCTGAAACTATAGCCTTCACACCCCATTTGTGGATGAAGATGAATTTCCACATGTACTGGCTACTCCCCTAATATCCCCTCTGCGAAAAAAAAGGCTGAACTGGTCATGTGAACATCATCTCGTAAATGAGAGGTCTGGTGCATGGAAGAAACGATTAGCCGCAATGGCAACAAAATAGAAGAGTTAAAAAGAAAAGCTGATGCTACTAGAACTTAGGTCTTAATGAAGTCCTTGATGAGATCCAGGATGTTTGACAGGAAGCAATTTGAATCTGTCAAGCTGTTATTCCTGAGCATATGACATCCTTTGTTGGAACAGTCCACCACCTTGGAGCCAAGTGTTTGATTCATAAACCTCAGAGCATAATCCTGTAATTCACTGCTTGTGTCTTCAGAGATAAGATCTGGAAAACTACTTAAAAATTCCCCATTCCTATGCAGAAATGGTTTAAGGTTTGCAGATCTCTCCAAGATGAAAAGATGAAAGCTCTGGTCCCAATTGAAAAAGTATGCTAAAAAAATTAATTTTACATCATTAGTGGGCATGCTTTTATTAGTGGGGCTGAAATCTTCGCTCCAGATTGAAGATGCTGTCATTTGGTGATCGAGACAAAGTTATTACTACAGTATATGTACTTTGAAAATGTTGTACTTTTACTCTCTACCTCTAAGTTTTTATGTTATTTAAGTTAAGTTATAAGTTAATGTATGAACTTTTTATTCTTATCTAAATGTCTCTGTGTATTGTTTTCTCAGTGCCAGGGGTTAAGAAATAATCTTAAATGTAAACTTGTTTTGTGAACAAAGCAGGTTCAAACAAATTTCTTTTTTACTTTTCAGGAATCACCTTCCACAGCTAATGACATCAATTTTTGGAAATCTCAGTGGAGATAATTCTATTTGGTTTTCCCATGGATCAAGAACATTCAGCAGGTGTTTGTACTGTTAGGACCAAAGGTCTTAAATAGAGGGAACTGGACTCCAAAAGCAGGACTGTGACCAAAAGAAATAGGATTTATTTTTCTTTATTGAATCTAAAGTCAAACCAAGCTGTGGAAGACATAGAGAAACCACCAGTCATGCAGAGTGTGCAAGTTGAGCAGGAGCAAAGCTGGGCAGACTGAGTGGGAACAAAGCTGAGCAGGTGAAACACAGCCATGCCTAGAGAGAGGCTGCAGCTGGCCTCCACATTCACCTTTCTCTATTAGTATAGACCTAAAATTATTTTATGTAACGTTTACATCTTACTAATTTGTGTTGGGAAAAATTTTCTCATACTAAAATGTACCCTTGGCACAACAGATCTCATCAATCTCGCATTGTTTACTGGGTTGTTTCAAAAAAGGCAAAAAAGATGCTACAAATAAACATTTTATCTACTCCACTTACCAGGGGTTAATTTATGCTGAAACAAGCCACATCTGGATCCAGCACCTCTCAAATTGTGACCGGTGTCTATTTTGATAGACCCAGCACCTCAGTCACATATGACAGAAACTGAATATATGAAGAATATATAAAAAGTCCAAGATCTAATACTTTTTGTATGACTAGCCTTTTACAACAGCACATTATACTAAGATTAGAATAATGAAATGCAATAAAAACAGCCAGTTAGGCTAATTACATCACAACAGCCCACGCACACACTGCACACTCAGTGTAATGTTATGCCACGGAACAAAACTCCGGAAAAGATACCTGCAAATTTGCTAAAGTATTTCAAGACACAGCAGGGCAAAGCTAGTCAGAAATCAGAAGCTAAACAGGTTAAGTGAGACCCAGTTATAAAGCTGACAACTGTTAATGAAAAGGTTACTACATGTCAGTCTGTTGCTGAGGTCAAGGATTTCAAAAGGACATAGGACTGAAGCAAAGCAAGGAATAACATGAAAGTACTCCTCTTCCATGACTGCATTATGGGCTGTTTTAAATAACTCCAAGTAAGAACATATTTATTAACATTACTGCATTATATAGTCTCTGGTGCTTTAAATTTGTTGTTGTAACATTCTGAATATAATGTTAATGTGCAGTAAGGCCCTAAATATGATGCCAGGCTTCCTATTAATTGAATGCATTAGAGGTCATAGCCTCACAGTACTAATGTATTTAAAATAAATTGGGCGATTTTTATAGAGAATGTGAAGTTGGAGTCGTGTGTTGAATTTTGCATAAATATGCCATTTGGGGAGCTCATGCTTATTATCCATCATATACTGTATATGTATACAGGGCAAAGCTAGTCAGAAATCAGAAGCTAAACTGTATATGTACACACACACTACATATCTGAATATCACTCTTGCCTTTTTGGGGTTGTCGCAGCGAATTGACTTGCATGTTGACATTTAGCATGTGTTTTACGCTGGATGCCCTTCCTACCGCAACCTGGATTTGAACCCGCGCCGACGCGGTGAAAGCGCTGCGCCTTAACCACTAGCCTACCAGGGAAGGCTCACATTAAATTAAAAAAAAAAAGTACTATCCCATACACCTACACACAGTAGCAGATGCTTCAGCTACATCCAAACACCCACTTTAGTGTTCAGTTTAAGCACAGACAGGACAGAAAATCATTCTTCTGCAGTGTTTATGGCATTTGCCAACAGCAGCCAACTAGTGTTAGCTCCCAAAGTGGGAGCTCAGATCAGGGTGCAGAGTCATTTTTTAGTCTGTAGCTCTTGTAGACAGGATCTCTAGGTTCCCTACAAGTTAGCTGTAGTCAGCTAAGGTTATCCATTCTGAATTACCACGGTCAGTAAAGTGAGATCTTAATGATTTAAACAGTGGCCTTGTCCCAACATGGCATGAAGTACTTTCACATTCTCTATAACTTGCACTTGCAAATGTGTGTCTTCTTGTGTGATATATTGGTCGCTACAAACACACAACAAATAATGATTTGCCTTTAAGCTGCTCCTTTAATGTGGAAAGTAGATAAATGCACCAGTCACTGAGGATTTTTTTTCATTCTGGGACCTCCTCTCTCCACATTGACATGCCAGATCTGTCATCAAGTGATAGTCCAGGACCTCATAATTTACAAATTAGGCACTGCTGCTTACAGATCATAGAGCAGTTTATATTAAACTGACTTCTCTAAATCTCACTCAAAAATCTTTAATATGGAAACCTAATAACTCGCTTATACCCCATAATTCTGTTCTAGTTATAAAACAAAAGACTCTCCTCCTCTTCCTCCTCATCATCATCATCAATACAACTAAAGCCAGAGTCTGAGGCTTGAAAAACTAGTTAATATCTGCAAACTACTTCCTGGAAAGCTTTTTTGGTCACCTAGAAACTGATGCCCAACATGTGTGTGATTTGGGTGTGTGCGCCCTCCCCCCCTGTGCTGTGCCCAACCCCCATGGTATGCATGTTCTTCCAGTAATGCAATTCACAAACTTAATATAAATAATATCACTGATGATCCACTAAAAATGGTTTCGTATTGTGCATCTTTTTTATGAGAACTGCGCCTTAACCACTAGCCTACCAGGGACAGCTATAAATGATTATAATCATAATGATTATAAAATTTTAAGTGTGTGATGGTGGTGGTGTAACATTACAATCTAACTATGGACTCTGCAGGGGTGGAGAACTTAGTCTAGCTCAGGCTGTTAAATGCTTAGTCATTCCCATAAGGGTACTCCAGGTTGTTCAGGTTCAAGGATAACTAGATAGAAAATTACAGTTAGGAGACAGAATGTTTATTATTATGACGTGTTTAGATATAGTCGTAGTCATATTTTCTTATACTTAATGTCATGTCAGAATGTCTTAGATACACACCACACAATCACACATTGATTTTCTTCATGCTTTGACTACTGCTATGGCCAGCTGCAAAGCTGGCACTGGGAGACGTCACGGTTTGGCGTCCCTGAGTAGTGTGGGGCTAGCCCAAAGTGATATAATGTATAGGCCTGTTATGGTTCGGGGCTTTTTCATCTACCAGCTGCCTGCGTGCATGTTGGAGGTGCAAAGACTCCTGAGCGTGTAATGTTAATTTTACCTGTGTTCATTGAATAAATCAGCACTGTTTTGAAGTTACTTGGACTGCTTCGTCTCTCAGAGTTAACGTAGTGAAAAGAACTGGGTCCAACACTAGCTATCTACTTTATAGTTCACTTATATTGTGTGGCATTTGTGTGGACAGCAAAGTAAGAATTTCATTGTACAGGGAAACACGCTTCCTCACTGTGCATATGACAAACACTTGACTTGAAAGGGAGAGAGGGGACACATTATGGAAAAGAGACACAGTTAATAGACACAACCTACACATCACACCATCAGAAAATAAAGACAGATTACATGAACAAGTATTAAAATGACCAGCATGGTAAATGCACTTAAGCAAATAAATATAACTATCAGTAGAGTAATCATGCTGCCTCACCTTCAACAGAGCTGGCTCATCAAGACACGATTGGCTGAAATGTGGCACCAGGAGAACATCCTTGCATTCGGTAGCAGTTACTTTTTATTTGTAATTTCTTTGCAAGATTTGAAAACAAAGTCTTTCCATGTATTTTTCTGATGAGGAATTAAAATAATGCCCTGGACCAAGGGCTCCATGCTGCAAGCTGGTAACATCATACTGACATGAGTCATGTGTCACTTATCAGCTGGTGCTGCCCCCACATGATCAAGAAGCCTAGTAGAGGGTCAACCAAAACACAAAGCAGGCTCGAACTCAAGTATCCAAAATACCAATCCTCAGTTTTTCAGCATCACTATCTGCTCCAAATGGAAGAAATTACCTGCCCTGTCTATTGAAAAATGTAGGGCCTCATTCATTCAATAAGATATTGCATCAGAATATTATCCAACAATCAATGATCCCTAATGAAGAAATCAAAAACAATTTCCCAAGTAATCTTTGGAGCTGTACTGCAGAATTTAGGGTGTCAGATTAGCAAAGTTTTTGGTGATGGTTGATTTATCAAGCATTGTACACAGGCATGTATTAGTTTTCATGGAACACTCATGTAATCCGTTAGGTTTCTAGCATGAGGCTAGGACCCAAAATGCAGAGAGATTAGAAAGTCTTTATTAACATACAAGAGTACAGAGAACAAGTGTCGCGGTAGTACCGGGAGCGCTCAGGTGAGTCAGGCAGGCAGGACCTCCCAAAGGTGGTAAGTAGGATGGCAGAGTGGAGCTGAGGCTACACCAAGGAGTGGAGGCAGGACCAGAGCCAGGTTGACGAGGGGGCACACAGGTGAGTAGTAGGGTAAGGTGATGGAGACAGGTGAGTAACAGCATCGCTGGCCAAACAGGAATATACAGCAAGATAGGCTGGGCCAGGAGACATGGCCAGTGTAGCTGGGGATTTAGGAAATTCACAGGTAAGGTGGCAGAGACAGGAGAGTTGACAGTGCGCAGGCATTGTCAGGAGCAAACCAGGCAGGAACAAGGAACACAGGTGAGTGCCAGTGTAAGATTTGATTCTTATAGGCTCTAGTTACTTTATAAGCTTTAGTTACTTTTCATACCTTTATGTTTCATAACTCTAGTTTCCTTTAGTTGCCTTTCTTTTCTTTTATATATATATATATGCTATATTGATGATTGTCCAGAACTACTGAGCTTTGGTTACTTTTAATACCTTTATTGTCCTTGCTTATACTGTATATCTCACAATTGTATGGATGAGTCAAGTGATACTGAAGTAGAAACTGCCTGCTTTAACTTCTGTGTAGACACAGTGTCTGTACCTTCAGGTAACCAGACAGCCTATTTTACATTTTAACAAAGACCTGTTGGCCTGGTTTGCACCTTCACCTAGACCCACTTAGCATATTCCAAGTTTTGCTTTGTCATGGGGTCTCCTGGCCAGTTTAGCATATTTATTAGCATCACACACACTCAGGGGGGCCTGCAGCCCAGACCACCCATTGTTCTGTGTCCATGGATCAAAGAAACACACACGTGGTTTAGATCACATTTCAGCAAGCAGGCGCAGGCAGGGGTAGACCTACTCACACCAAATGGCCAACAGGATTACGAAGTGTGAAATGTTGTCCAGGACAAAGCAGCCCAAGAAGATAAAAGTATTCTGAAAACATAACTCATGGTTCAGAGAATGGATCTCCTGCGGGAGCTCTGTCTCTCTGATCCCAGTGCTGCATGGCTTCACCTGTGCCCAGACTTTAAGTAAACTTCCTGTTGATTTTAAACAGTCCTCTCCTGTCTTCACTTCTCGTGCTTCCAACAAAAGAATTGGGCTATTTCTAACAGCAGACAAAGGGCAGAGGGAGACTCACAAAGTGTACTGATGCCGTCAGGAGCAAACCAGGCAGGAACGAGAAGCACAGGTAGTGGCAGATGAAGACTCACACAGTGCACGTACGTCGTGAGCAGCAAACCAGGCAGGAACAAGAAACAAAGTGAGTTTCTTCAGCGTTGTCAGGATCATAGTAACGTCAATGAACCAGCAAAGGACTGAGGGGAAAAAAGGAGGTATATATTGTATGTGCTGCAGACCGGGACATAATGAGGAACAGGTGAAAACAATAAATGGTGAGTACTGAGGTAAAGCTAGGGCAGGTGAGGTGGCACAGAGAAGGAAGTAAACCAAAATAAAAGCTCTCAGAACTAGAAAAGAGGCAAAACCATAACAGTATCACTTACATTTATACATTTTGGTTCACATTAATGTGACTTTAGGTTTGTACTCATTTCTACTGTTATAAGAACTTGAAGGAAGAAGTCTTTGCCGTGAGTAGTTATGTATGTCCAAACATCATCAACTTGACTCCAACATTTTCAACCTTCTTATAGATGTTTCACACAACTTGTGGTTAACAAAATGACACATCTCCAAATCTAGATATTTCTTTAACCAAAAGAGAGAGCAAGTCTTAAACCATGTTTTATGGCATTCTCACATTCCACTGTTCCATTCCCCTGGAAACCAATCAGATAACCATTTTGAGTTTGTTTTAAATAGCTCAGACTAAATATCTAAGGTCAGAATGTGAGGTTCATGATGAGTATTAGGAGTCACAAAGAGAAAGGGTTTTGGGTTTCTGGAGACAGGATCTGGGCTCTCCATCTGATAAGGAGAGATAATCCAAAGAGCATTTTGCATGTACCAGTCTTCAGCTGGTTCTTAATACAGTTAATTTATTAACTATGAATATTCTGAGTTTCTCAGATAAAGCACCACTTCCAAAAGGTCTGCTTTGGACTTGTGGACACTACAGTACCTTCGGGAGATATTGGAATGCCCACTATTCAATGAAGCAGAGCCTGAGGAAACAACAAACCAGTGGGAGGAAGATGGAAAAGTGTTGCTTGAACCAGAAGAAGGTATACCTGTGACAGAAAGTACCACGGAGCAGGAAGAAAAATACAAGAAATGATGGTAAACTTGTATTTCTCTGTCATGCCCAGAGTGAGTGCAATGAAATCAGCAGACCTCTGTGAAGAAGAAATAGAAGAGAATGAAGGATATATGGTAGTGGACAAGTGGGTAGATAAGCTGGACCCTGAGAAGGAAGAGGAAGACAGCAAGTTGGAGTGGAAAAGGGAGAAAAATGATAAAGATATATAACCCCAAATCAGAGCTATGGTATGTAAAAGGTAAAATCAAAATTAAAACTGAACATAGTGGTTTGTAAATCATCTGTGTCCTGTATTATATTGAAAACAATACCGCAGCATATTATTTGATGTCATACCTCATCAATTTTATTCTTTATTCAAAATAAACACTTATTTCAATTCTGATGCCTGCAACACATGGATGCCTGCATACGGGCATCCATTTCTTCCTAAAAATACCTGAAATACTGATTCATCTGACCACAATATGCGTTTTCACTTTGTGATGGGAACTATATTTTGTAGTGAGTTTTTCCTCCCCACTGTCGCCAAGTGCTTGCTCAAGGGGGATTTGCTGGGTTTTCCCTCAGTGCCATGTGAGGGATTGGAGAGCACAGTCATCCAGCTTAGGTTTACACCCTTGCCCTTTACACATTGAAATCCTTCCAGATTCGCTGAATCTTTAAATTTTATGTATCGTAGAGGGTGACATATCTCCTTTCCTTTCCTTCTTTGAGGAACATTGTTTTTAAAGAGCTCATGCCATGCTCATTTCCAGCTATTTAATGCTTAATCTTGGGTACCTCTAGATTAGCATTGCATCCATCATAACCCCAAATAGTCTGTAATTATTTCAGAACAATGAAACCAGAAAGCCTCTTCCTAGAAATGAGAAGATAGTTCATGAACACGCACAACTCCTGTGCCAGTGTTGTGTCGAAAGTTAACATCACAACAAACCGCAATGGCATTAATTAATTTGAATTTTTCCTCCATAGATAGGTAAACAACGGTGCACTATTTTTAATTCAATTCAATTGTATTTGTATAGCACCAAATCACAACAAAAGTCATCTCAGGACACTTTACAAAGTAAGGTTTAGGGAGAGAATAGAAGGGAAAAACTCAGAGCATCACGGGGCCCTCCAAAAGCTTAGGCCTATAGCAGCATAACTAAGGGAAGGCTCAGGGTCACCTCCTTATTTGAGCCAGGGATGCTCCTTATTTTTACAATATAACACAGGTGAAAAGAAGGCAGTTTTAGAGATTTGGTTTATGTGTGATTTAAAGAATATATCCTGGTCAAAAATGACTCCAAGGTTCCTCACAGTAGTACTGGAGACCAGAGCTATGTCATCTAGAGTAACTATATGGTTAGACAGCAGATTTCTAAGGTTTTCAGGCCCAAGGACAATAACTTCAGTTTTGTCAGAGTTTAAAATTAAGAAATTACAAGTCATCCAGGCCTTTATGTCTTTAAGACATGCTTGAAGTTTGACCAACTGATCTGATAACTGAGTATTATCTGCATAGCAATGGAAATTTATGCCATGTTTCCTGATAATATTGCCTAAAGGGAGCATGTATAAAGTGAAGAAAATTGGACCAAACAAAGAGCCCTGCTGAATGCCATGACTAACTTCAGTCTTCTGCGTGGAAGATTCATCATTAACATGAACAAAATGGAATCTTTCTAAGTAAGATTTCAACCAACTTAGTGCGGTTCTTTAATCCCAATAACATGTTCAAGTCTCTGCAGTAAGATGCTGTGATCAGTGGTGTAAAAAGCAGTACAGAGATCTAAGAGGACAAGCATGGAGACAAGTCCTTTGTCTGAGGCTAAGGAGGAGATCATTGTTGACTTTCACCAATGCGGTTTCTGTACTATGATGGACTCTAAATCCTGACTGAAAATCCTCAAACAAATCATTCTTGTCTAAGTGGTCACATAACTGCTTTGCAACAGCTTTTTCAAGGATTTTAGAAATAAAGAGGAGATTGGATATTGGTCTATAATTAGCTAGGACACCTGGGTCAAGAGTCAGCTTTTGAGTAGAGGTTTAATTACAGTAACCTTAAAAGCCTGTGGAACATAACCTGTTAATAGAGAGAGATTAATCAGATCTAGTATGGATGTGTTGATTAGGGGCAAGATGTCTTTGAACAGCTTGGTCAGGATGGGGTCTAAGAGACATGTTGATGATTTAGATGAAGCAATTGTTGTGGTAAACTCAGAGAGATCATTGGGAAAGAAGCAGTCTAAGTATAAATGAGGTCTTACAGATGATTCTAAAGCCATTGTATATGTCTGTGAGAGTTGTGGGAAGGATTTGATACATTTTTTCTCTAACAGTTGTGATTTTATTTGTAAAGAAACTCATGAAGTCATTGCTGCTCAGATCTAAGGGAATATTAAGCTCAACAGCACTGTGGCTCTTTGTCAGCCTGGCTACAGTGCTGAAAATAAACCTGGGGTTCTTATTGTGCTCTCTATCTGTGATGAATAATATGCAGTTTTGGCACTACGAAGGGCTTTTTTATATGTTATTAAACTATCTTTCCAGGCTAAGAATAATTCTTCTAACTTAGTGGAGCGCCACCTCCTTTCTTGTTTTTGTGATGCCTGCTTTAGGTAGTGGAGCTGTGAGCTGTACCACGGGGCTAGCCTCCTCTGTTTCACTGCCTTATTTTTCAAAGGGACAACAGTATCAAGTGTCGTACAGAGGGAGGCTGCAGTACTATCAACAAGATTATTGACTTATGTGGGAGTCAAGTTAAGGTGGCTGCCCTCCATTGTGTTGGCACATGGCACTGAAGTAAATAATGATGGAATTATTTCTGTCATGATTCTGTTTCGCCTGTTCCTGTTTAGCCATAGCTCAGTTACGGGCTTTTTACTTTAATCAGTACTCCACTGTTTACACCTGTTTTCACCCCGATATAAGCAGCTTTCTCTCCACCGGAAAGCTGCCAGATTGTTCTAGACTCCAGCTGTGACTTTCCAGCGATTATTCTTGTGCATGACTGTCTTGTTCTGACCCCAGATTGCTTTTGACCACCGTTTTTTGCTTTATCCCCCCAATTCTGTTAGCCTGCTGTGTACCGACCCTCGGATATCTCCTCTCTGACCTCACGATTGTGGATCCCTTGGGTGTGTGTGTTTGCCGGCATTGACCTTGGATTGTAGTAGTGACCTCATTTGGATTCTGGACTTTTGTTCTGTTTGTTTTGTGTTGCTAGTAAAGAATCTATACTTTACCTGTGTTTGTCTGGCGTTATAATTGAGTTCACCCTTGACATCATTGGCAGCTTTACGCGCCGACCCTGACATATTTCCTTAAATTTAGTAAAAGCATTGTCAGACATCTACTGTAACATAATTTTTCCACACATAGTGTGTAATCCATTAATGTAAATTCAGAGGTTAATATAAAATGGCCAGACAGAAGAGGGTTTTGAGCAAAAACTATTAAGTATTCAGTTTTGATGCCATATGTCAGAACAAAATCAAGGGTGTGATTAAAACAGTGAGTGGGTTTATTTACAGTTTGAGAAAAGCCAATTGAGTCGGTAGTTTGGTGGGTAGAGTGGTCGTTTCCCAGCCGGACGGTTGGAAGATAAAATTATGGTGCCTACAGTCCACGTGTTTAAGTGTCCCTTGGCAAAACACTGGACCCCATGTTGCCCCTGATGGTTAGAGCCATTGGTGTGAGTTGGCGCTATAGATGGCTGCCTCCATTCTGTACCAGAAACAGATTCCTTGTGTGTGTGTGAGTAACATACTTGGCCAAATAAAGTGATATCATTAATATGAATGCACTGTTGAGGGTGTCATTGTCAGCATCTACATGGATATTAAACCCACTATGATTATATTATCTATAATAACCCCTAAATCAGACAGAAAGTCTGAAAATTCAGTTAAAAACTCTCAATAAGAGGCAGGTGGACGGTATACCACAATAGACCTGACTTTTGAGTTTTCCAGTTTGGGTGTGAGAGACTCAGGGTGAGGCTTTCAAATGAGTTATATCTATGTTTAGGCCTAGGGTTGATTAATAGACTTGAGTCAAAAATCGCTGCCACACCTCCACCTTGGCCTGTGATTTGAGGGATGTGACAGTTACTGTGACTAGGTGGGGTGGATTCATTATATTCTTCCTGCTGTAACCAGGTTTCAGTAAGACACGATAAATCAATGTGATGTTCACTTATCAAATCATCCACTAATGAGAGAGATCTGATATTTAATAGTCCACATTTGATTGTCCTGTTATTTTGTTCTATAAGAGGAGTAGTCTTAATTTTAATTAGGTTCTTATGAATAACTTATCTTGAGTTGATTTTTGATTTATATAATTTAGGTGGTTGGGGGGCAGACACAGTCTCTATGGGGTAATTGGGGTACTTCCAAATCGGTTAGCCCCGCCTCCAATGCTGCTAGCATCTGAAATTTATAATAAATACCAATATCGCTACTGGCAGAGGAATAACTGAACAGGCAACACTCTGAGCAACAGAAAAAAGGAAGGGAAGAGGGGGAAGCCATTGCTCTCAGCTAAGCTACTAGCTTAGCTAGCTTCTAAGGTAGCCAACCTAGAGTAGCAAGCTAAATTTGGTAATTAACAAGAACTTCTCTAACACAGGTACTTAAGTAGTGCAGGTGTATGTTGTCAACTCAAAAAATTCAGATAAGCCTAAAAAATAGTGAGCTTTATCTGTAAACAATCTGGTAGCTAGCACAACACAGTACAGGCTCAGGAAACAGGAAGATAGTATGATTACCGCAGGAACAGTAAACAGCAGTCCACACAGGAGTAGGAGCAGCAGTAACTCTCCTCAAAACATTCTAAACAAAGCGTGTAATTGAGATACCCCATATTTTAACTAGCATAATGCATAAATAGTAACTTCTCCAGCCTTACAACAATTCTCTCTAACCTTACAGAAACAAGGCATTAACAGACTTGCAATGTATGTGTTTTTTTAACATCAAGTCCCAGCAAGTAGTGGAAACATCACTCCCTTTCAAGTAGCTACAAGGTCGGAAATTCCAACCTTTAAGCCTGGGGCCTCCGGTACTCCACAAGCTCATCCAGGCCCCCAGCTTGGATCCACTAAAACATGGACCCATGAGGAGGAGCCCATGCAGCTAGGGATAACCCGGCTCACACCTCGAGAATGGGCCTGGCGAATAAAGACAGGGGGCTTGCTTGTATTGTGGAGACCTGGAACACAGCCTCAATGACTGGCCAAAAGGGGGAGCCCGTTGGTGAGAGTGAGGGCACTGGTGGGTGAGCAAAAGCAAGAAACACTCACACACACCACCACTATCTTGGAACTACCAATAACCCTATGTGTTGCCTCTTTCTCTGCACTAGTTGATTCAGGGCATGGGGAACATCTCAAAGACAGTGGGCTGGTAAAGAAGTTAAACTCCACAACTCTTAACTCAGTCATAGTCAAATGTTTTCCTGGGGCCAGAGCGGGCGACACTGAATCCTATTTGAAGCTGCTGACTAAGGATAAGCGTAAATACAGTAAGGTTGTTATTCACGTCGGCACTAATGACTCCCGACTTCGCCAGTCGGAGGTCATTAAAATTAATGTTGAGTTGGTGTGTAACTTCGCTAAAACAATGTAAAATTGTAGTTTTCTCTGGACCCCTACCCAATGTGACCAGTGATGACATGTTTAGCCGCATGTCGTCATTCAACCGCTGGCTGTCTAGGTGGTGCCCAGAAAATAACGTGGGCTTCATAGACAACTGGAAAACATTTTGGGGAAAACCTGGTCTGATTAGTAGAGACGGCATCCATCCCACTTTGGGTGGTGCGGCTCTCTTATCTAGAAATCTGGATGAGTTTGTTTTACAACCTAAATTATGACAACCCAGAGTTGAGTCCAGGATGCAGGGTCGCAGTCTTACACGCCTCTCTGCTGTCTCCTTGCAGCTGCTACCCACCCAACGCTCCCAGTACCC
>NW_018127931.1:437521-441145 GCF_001952655.1 Monopterus albus | reverse complement strand
TTCTTCTCTCTCTCCTCTATCCATTCACCCCAACCGGTCGAGGCAGAAGGCCGCCCACCAAGAGCCAGGGTCTGTCGGAAGTTTCTTCTGTTAAAGGAAATTTTTCGTCCCCACTGTCGCCAAGTGCTTGCTCAAGGGGGATTTGTTGGGTTTTCCCTTTGTAATAATATTGATAACAGTAAGGTCTAGACCTTACTTTGTAAAGTGTCCTGAGATTACTTTTGTTGTGATTTGGTGCTCTACAAATAAGATTTGATTTGATTAACATGCACCCTCAAGACTCATTCCATTGATTGTAGATTATTATCAAACACCAGACTCCACCCATCCAGGTGACCATCGCCGGCAATCATCAGGGAATGATACAGTTTAAGATCTTAAAGACCCCATAATCACCCATTGTGCTAGGACATTCCTGACTTTATCAACATAACCCCCAAATTGATTGGCAGATGGGTGTAATCACCCAATGGAGTCTGACCTGCTCCACATCTTGCCTTAGAGCAGCACATCCTCCCCAGGAGACCATCCAGCC
Source organism: Monopterus albus (assembly GCF_001952655.1). NCBI lineage: Eukaryota > Metazoa > Chordata > Actinopteri > Synbranchiformes > Synbranchidae > Monopterus > Monopterus albus. The sequence continues at coordinate 440,610 of NW_018127931.1, read as the reverse complement.
GCTGCCAGCCTCAGAGAGCCCAGACCTGTCTAGAGTCCCCACTGAATATCATTACCTCAAAAAAGTTTTCAGGAAAGACCAAGCCCTCTTACTACCACCTCGTTGACCCTATGGCTGCCCTATTGAGCTCCTTCCAGGCACCCCATTACCCTCTAGTCGACTCTATAATATCTCAAAACCCAAAAGACAAGCCATGGAAATGTATATACAGAACTCGCTCAAAGCTGGAATAATACAGCCATTGTCCTCTCCGCTGGGGGCAGGGTTTTTCTTTGTGAGGAAAAAGAACAGATCCCTCCCTCCATGCATAGACTACCGGGGATTGAATAACATCACTGTTACAGATATTTATTTGCCACTACTCGACTCAGCCTTTGAGTCACTTCAGGGAGCGTCTATTTTCACAAAACTGGACAGGGGGATGAATGGAAGACTGCTTTCAAGACACCACTTGGGTACTTTGAATATCGTGTCATGCGGTTTGGGCTGACCAACACCCCCGCAGTCTTCCAGGCCCTTTATAAATGACATTCTATGAGACTTTATAGGCTGATTTGTGTTTGGGTACTTGGAAGACATACTAATATTCTCTTCCTCTCTTGCAGAACGCTGTAACTATGTCAGAGAAGTGCTCCTCCAGCTAGTAGAAAACAGACTCTATGCCAAGGCTGAAAAGTGAGACATAGACAGCATTACCTTTTTAGGGTTCATAGTGGAGAAAGGCAATGCTTCCTTAGCTTTGTGAACTTCTACTGTCGGTTTATTATGGGGTACAGTTCAGTGGCATCCCCCTTAACATGTTTGACATCCACCAAGGTGAAGTTTGCATGGACTGAGGAGGCGGATCAGGCCTCCCGGACACTAAAGGACCATTTCGCCACCACACCTGTTCTCATCCACCCAGACCCATCAAAGCAGTTCATCATGGAGGTTGATGCTTCACAAACTGGTGTTGGTGCAGTGCTCTCCCGGCGGTCAGATAAGGATGAATCTCTCCATCCCTGTGCTTTTTTCCTCAATGACTACCACCTGCTAAGAGGAACTACAATGTGGGAAACCGAGAGCTACTCGCTGTAAAGCTTGCACTGGAGGAGTGTTGCCACCTGTTAAGGAGCGGACCAGCCACTTCTAGTATGGACTGACCACAAAAACTTGGCCTACCTGCAATCTGCTTGCAGACTCAACCCTGGACAAGCACGTTGGGCCCTTTTCTTTGGTAGGTTTCATTTTACTGTCACCTACCAGCCAGGGACACAAAACAAAAAAACAAATACATTGTCTCGACAGTTCAGTTCCAATACTATCTTGCTCTCATCCTGCATCATGGCAGTGGCCTCCTGGGAGATAGAGGAGACAATCCGAGAGGCACAGCAGACACAACCAGACCCAGGTGACGGGCCACAGGACTGTTTGTTCCCAATTCTGTACGATCCTAAGTGTTACAGTGGGCACACTCATCCAAATTGAGCTGCCATCTAGGCATACATTGAACCACATCTTTACTCAAATGGCACTTCTGGTGGCGCACACTGGATCAAGACACACGGGAGTATGTCCAGGCCTGTACAATGTGCACCCAATCAAAAACCATTCCATCAACAACCAGCAGGTCTCCTTCACTCTCTGCCCATTCCCAGCCACCCCTGGTCCCATATTGCCAAAGACTTCGTCACTGGACTCCCACCATCAAACGGTCACTCTGTCATTCTGTCCATCATAGATTGTTTTTCTAAGGCCGCACACTTAATTGCCCTTCCACAACTCCCCTCTGCTCTGGAAACAGCAAACTTACTGGTTCAGCATGTCTTCCATCTTCATGGAATCCCATCTGACATTGCTTCAGGATGACGAGTTCAGTTCACCTCTCAAGTATGGTCTGCGTTCTGCTCAGCTATCGGAGCCCAGCCCAGTTTATCTTCAGGCTGTCACCCGCAGACGAACGGACAGGTTAAACGACTAAACCAGGAGTTGGAAAATGCCCTCCGCTGTGTCTCTAGCCATGAGCCCAGTTCCTGGAGCACCCTCCTGCTGTAGCTTGAATATGCCCACAATGGCTTATCCCCATTTTAGGCCTCTCTGGGGTACCAACAGCCCTTGTTATTTAGGGGATGAATGTAGCCGTCCCCTCGGTTCAAGCTCATCTCTGCCGCTGCAGAAGGGGTGCATGTTAATCAAATCAAATCTTATTTGTAGAGCGCCAAATCACAACAAAAGTCATCTCAGGACACTTTACAAAGTCAGTTCTAGACCTTACTGTTATCACTATTAATACAAAGGGAAACCCAACAAATCCCCCTTGAGCAAGCACTTGGTGACAGTGGGGAGGAAAAACTCCCTTTAACAGAAGAACCCTCTGACAGACCCCGGCTTTTGGTGGGCGGCCTTCTGCCTCGACCGGTTGGGGTGAGTGGATAGAGGACAGAGAAAAGAAGAAAAGCAACTAGACACAACAAACAACAACAAACAATCAAACACTGGTCAGGTTGATGTGGCCGGTGACTGCTCATCAGAAACATAGAGCTCCAGAGCCAGGGCTACCTGCAGAAAGGTACAGGGAGAGAGAGAGAGAGACAGAGAACACACTATGGGAGAGAGGAGACACAAAGTTAGTGATGTGTAATGGTGGCATATACTGTAGAAGCATAGGGAGAGAGGAAAGGAGAGGGGAGGGGAGGAGAGAAATTCAGAGCATCATGGGGTCCCCCAGCAGCCTAGGCCTATAGCAGCATAACTAAGGGAAGGCTCAGGGTCACCTGATCCAGCCCTAACTATAAGCTTTATCAAAAAGGAAAGTCCAATATGAGGTGGGACAACAAGTCTGGCTATCTTCAGTGCACATCCCTCTGAAAGATGTCACCTGCAAATTGGCACCACGTTACCTAGGCCCATTTGCCATCACAGACATAATTCAGCCCACAGCAGTTTGTCTTTGGCTTCTCCAGTCTCTGCAAGTGCACCCAGACTTCCATGTCTCTCAGCTAAATCCAGTATGCTCTAACCCAGTGGTCCCCAACCTTTTTATCACTGCGGACCGGTCAACGCTTGACAATTTTACCGCGGCCCGGGGGGGTGGGGGGGGGCTAACTCAA
>NW_018127931.1:433486-437275 GCF_001952655.1 Monopterus albus | reverse complement strand
TACAGTGGGCTCGAGGGACCCGCCCCGCCCGGCGGCCCGGGGGTTGGGGACCACTGCTCTAACCCACTTAATCAGTTCAAAAAAGTCAGACGAAAACCGAATGTACGAAAACTGAAGCAATATTTTCCATAAGAAATCATGTAAATCCAATTAATCTGTTCCAGACACCCAAAAATATTAACAAAAATACATTTTATAGAGAACTATATTTTTACATACAGAAAACAATGAGAAATAAATATAAATGGCTAATGAAATGGATAAATGAACATTCAACATCACTACTTTTATTGAAGACTTGTTGGCGTATGGAAGACAGCGAGGAGGGGAGAGGGAGGAGGAGAGGTTATTGTTTGGAAAGGGAATCCCCCTCCATGCAGACTTCATGTATCAAGGCCCTATCCGGGGTTACTTTGGGGTTTATTTAGCAGTCACAGCAAGCACAAAAAACAATGGCAGACTGAGTCTCAAATGCATGGGATGCTTTATGTGGGCACTCGATTCCAAGAAATGAGTGGCGGGCCGGCGGACGAGCTTGGTACGGATTAGTGATGCTGAAGGGGAGAGGGAGGAGGAGAGGTTATTGTTTGGAAGGGGAATCCCCCTCCATAAGGACTTCATGTATCAAGGCCCAATCTGGGCTTACTTCCCTTCACTCATTTCTTAAGGGAAATGAGTGGCCGAGTCACGCAGGCAGGCGGACGAGTTTAATACGGACTAACGACTTTGAACCGACCAATCAACTGTACCAAAACCGAGCGGATGTACGAAAACTGGGACAAAATTTTGACAAAAAAAAAGTCATCGAAAACCAAATCGTAAAAAAAAGTTGGGCATACGAAAACCGAGGTTCCACTGTAGTCGAATATTTTCCTCTCTACTCTGCTACTCCAGCATACAAGTAAGACTGTTTTCCTATGCTGCTTTCTCCAGCATTCTACTAAGACTGTATTTTACTATTTTACACTTGGCAAGCCATGCACTCCTCTGGTGGAAAGACTCACCTTTGAACTATCTTACTGAGTGTGAATAAGAAGTATTCACCTGCAGCTCTGCACCAGTGATTCCGTACCATCTCATCTGGGCCGCTTCTCTGCTGTCACCCCAGAGCTAGATCCGACAAATTCTCCCAGCTCAACAATACAGCGGCAGCACTTATCAGTCACCGGCTACATCCTCCTTCCCTCTAGGGCAGCTCCTCCAGTTATCCATCCAGTATTAACTGCTGATCTCACCGCCCCAGCTGTAGAACTCATGTCTCCGGCGACTCCACACTTCTGTGTTCAACTCTCTCTCTGATTGACTCTCTGTCTCCATTTATCCTCAGGTCCAGAGCTCCTATCCTGGCTCTGCCGTTCATAGCTCTCCTGCCCCTGAGACAAGCTTGCACTCCTGGCTAGTCCTCTGGCTCCTTAGCACTCACTTAACTACTCCTTCAGCTCAAGCCAGCATTTTTCTCATTCAGTTTTGTTCAGTCCTGGTATAATAAATTTTCTGTTCTAAATCGCTCCCTGCAGTTTGGATCCAGTTATTTTTTCATTCTCTAGCCTAGCAGCAGAGAGCGCGCCTAACAACCTCCTGGTAGTTTTCCCTCATGTATTGTATTCTTTTATATTCAATAAAGAAAGTCTCACACACACACATACACACACATTTGATACCACATGAGCCACTTCTGTCTGCCCTGTTCCCAACAGCAATGTTGCGTCCCCTAATACTTGTCTGTGTATTAGGGTAGGTCTAAAATCACTAAAATCATCATAAATTTACAACCAATTTTCCAGCTATTTGGTTTGTTACAAACCCCAGAGATGTATTTTCAGCATGTTTGGTTAAATTAAAAATGCTGATTTTCATGTCATAACAGTTCATCTTTTGCAGATTGCAAAAAATATTAATATAATATACAAAGTACACTTTGTAATTATTAAAAAGTGATTATTGTGCCACTTCCCTGTATTGTTAAATGGCTGCCATAATACATAATTACAACAAACACTAAATTTAAAAGATTAAATCCATATTTTGGCAGGCTACACAATTCTTTTTTTAAATACATTTCTAGTGAAATGTTCGTTTTCCTCATTTACATTTTATTTCACTTTATTTACAAACAGTGTTTATACACAGTATGTATTGGAAAGGTTGTGTAGAGTTGCAGTTTAACGGTTACATATTCTAAAAAACCAGTCTAACAGTTGTGTACAACTGCATCAAGAAATGATACATTTAAAGCCTATAGTAAAAAATTGCCAGTGGCACTGACTGTGCACACATGGTCTGAAAATTTAAAAACTAATGGGATCACTCCTTCCTTTACACATGTTGTCTGTCTTCTAATGACAGCTGCAGATAGCTGAGCAGTCACTGGGCTCAGCATCATTTCTCCTCACTGCTACTGGCCATGTCTGTCATTTCGATGTACTTTTCTGGAACCTATACACGTTACACTAGATGTGCATAATTCAGCTGTATAGCAAAGTGAACAGTCAACCCAATAAACACAAGTTAAGCTCAGCTGTTATTTTTACTGAAATCCAAGGGTGAAACTGTAAAATACAACAGAAAGAAAACAGAGTTGGCCTGAGTTAAAGAGTAGATGTAAAATAAAATATCACTCATCATTTTCAAGTATGACTCAGCTGTATTTTCATAGTAAATAAATGACTATTTACTTAAAAAGGGCATGAAACAAAAACAATAAAATCAATCACCATGTGAGTAACCAACAGTGGCATTAAACATCTGATCCTGATGACTAATCTACAATAAGAGACCCCATAGTGTTTGCTAAGCAATATAGAATGCTATAAGTAATGAGTCTAAAATGAACACATACTTTTCCACTTCAGTATTACAAAGAAATGCTCCAAATTCACTGGGGTCACAAAAATATAACTGTTTAACACTTAGAGACACTTCATCTAACAAACTCTGGAAGACAGGATGGATGTAAATTGCCAAATCAAATCTGCACACTACACACACTGCTGTTTTCTGTCCTACATTTCCTGATTTTTCTGACAACTTCCTGTATGACAGGAAGGAGAATTTAAAAAACTGCTATATACTGACCACAGCAGCTGTCAGTATTTCTTTCTTATCTAAATACAGTCCAGAACAATGAAAGTCTGTGTGCTTCTATAGCTAACATTTCAATACAGACATAGGTAACAATGTGTCATGTTAGTGCCATGAAACAGTTAAAGTAGACACTTTAAGGCTACTTCACACAATAACTGATACTGTGATGTCTGACTGAAAAATATAATTTCCAGTGTCTTACTGATGTATTACTTTTTTAAAAATACTGATCATTCTCTCTACACCTGATCATTAGCTATCTTAACTTATTAGCAACAGTATCATTAATATTAGCTTTAAAGAATGATTAGTAAAATTAGTTGCTGAAATACATCAAATTCATCATTTTGTAAAAGTAAAATGTTGTAAAGTAACTTCTTACATGTGAAATGTTATTCCTTGTTGACTGGTTCTGGTATCCTTTTTTTCCATCCATCTATTTTCCTCCGCTTATCCGGGACCGGGTCGCGGGGGCAGCAGTCTAAGCAAAGATGCCCAGACTTCACTCTCTCCAGACACTTCCTCCAGCTCCTCCGGGGGAATGCAGAGGCGTCCCCAGGCCAGCTGAGAGTCCCTCCAGCGTGTCCTGGGTCTTCCCCAGTGCCTCCTCTTGGTGGGACATGCCCGGAACACCTCCCTAGGCAGGCACCCAGGAGGCATCCAAAACAGATGCCCGAGCCACCTCAGCTGGCTCCTCTCGATGTG
>NW_018127931.1:390353-430473 GCF_001952655.1 Monopterus albus | reverse complement strand
CCGCTCTTAGTCTGACCCGTCACCCAGGACCTGTTTGCCTTGGGAGACCCTACCAGGGACATATAGCCCCCGACAACATAGCTCCTAGGATCACTCGGGTACTCAAACCCCTCCACCACAATAAGGTGGCAGTTCAGTTTTGGTTTTTTTTTTACAGATTATAATATCCAAACAGAGCAGAATAATGTTTGTTTTTTTTACTATTAAACCTGGCCACGACAGCCAGATTGCCCCTCGCAATATGACAGCTGGTGAGACACATCTCAGAAGCCCCAGTGCAGCATCTAGTGTATATATTATAACTATGGAGCATAACCACAGCTTAAGAAGGGGAACGCTTTTTGGCAGAAGAGGAGTACGTCCCAAGGGAAACATACTGGTGTTCTTAAAGGTATGGATTCAAAAATGGTGAATGACTGTAGAGTTAAAGTCCACTGGACAACTGAAATGCAGGAAACACTCACTGAACTGTAACAGGAGAATGAACACATCTAGTGGAAGCATATCCTTTCACAGACTACGTGAGCTAATAATATTTCATGGACACATCTGATTTTGAGCGATTTTCAGTCTTTTTGTGGGGATGTATTTTTGGTGATCACCACAGAAGTGTAGATAAAATTAATTTAAATATATCTAACAATCTGCCTGTGAAATTTCATGCAAATACATGAAAATTTACCTGACTAAATACTATACCAATGTTACTTTGATAGAAAAAAAGCACAGTTAGGACGCTAAAGTCACCCTTGTGCAAAGCTTGTTTCCTCCTGTAAAATACATGTTTTCAATTTGCTGCTTAAGCCCTGCACTTATGTAAGTGCGTTTTGAGGCTAGTATTACACTGCTTTGTCTGGCCACTGAAAATCTTGGTTAATGTGTGACATAAACTGTTGTCAGGTCAGAGAGAGGCAGAGAAGTTGACAGTCAGAAACAAAGTTGTTGCCATGCCAAGGGAGAAACCTATAGCAAATGCCATATTTCCAAATTTAAACCACTGGCAACAGTGGGGAGGAAAAACTCCCTTTAACGGAATACAATCGGATGGTTTCTATAATTGCGACGTGATAGTGGTGGTATTAAGAGGTGAATTAAGTCGGGTAAGTCCCCACTGAAGGCCCCAGGTACGAAATGCATGGCCTGCCACTGAGTGTCCACAAGTTCAAATCAGATATTTTGAAGAGATGTTTATTCTGAGGAATTCAGAATATTCATAATTAATAAATTAGCTTAGATTCTAGGCACTGATGACCAGCTAAAAACACCTCATGAAAACTACCCCCAATGCATATTCCAGGCTCTACTCACACCATCCTTTGCAAACAAACCAGATGTGGACATCAAAATGACCTAATCTCATCTCCATGACTACTAGAAACCAAAACCGCCTTTCTTGTGACTTTACTGCATCAGAATACACATCTTGAACCTTGCACTAGACAATTCATTTGAATTAGTTAAAACAAACCCAAAATGGTTGGCCCACTTATCTGATCAGTTTCCAGGGGAACTGGACACCAGAATGTACAGACCCCTAATAAAATAGCTCAGTGCCCTTCTCTCCCTCTCACCTCTTAGCACAACTGAAAATGTTAATGAAATTTAAATGTGAAATTTTGTTGAGTTGTGTAAAATTTCTACAAGGAATTTAGAAATGTTTTGTTAGACTTAAAAACGCCTGTTGTTTAAGATGCTTCATAAATCAATAATCACCAGAGACTTTGTTAATCTTGACATCCTAACTTCCTCAATACTGCTCCAAAGGTTACGTGGGAAATTGTATTTCACTTTCTGAGCTGCAGCTCTAAATGGCGTTCTGGAACTTCGGACCCTCACAGACCTCTACTTTGGCCCAAAGGCTTCTGAACAAAGACATTCCTGCATTATTATAGTGATTTCAGCCAGACAGTCTCAACAGGGACAATAACATCTGAATGGTATAGACTGGAGATGGGAATTATCACAGGGTTTACAATTTCTGTGATCCTGTTTGCTCTAGCAATGAACATGCTGGTGAAGTCTTGCTGAGCCAAAATTTAGGGACCCTAGATCAAAATCTGGAATCCATCAGCTCCTATCTGTGCTTTTATGGATGACTTGACAGTGACTAATGAGCCAGTACCAGGAGGCAGATGGGCCCTTAAAGAGTTGGAGAAGTTGATATAATGGGCAAGGACAACATTCAAACCAGAGAAATCAAGGTCCTTGGGCCTAAAGAAAGGCATAGTAGCAGAAAGGTTGCACTTCTATGTCTCAGAAATACCAATTCTTTCCATCTCTGAGACACCAGTGCAGAGCCTAGGCAAATACTTTGACAGCAGCCTAAGAGATTCTGCAGCCACCAAGTTAAAATGTGAGGAGCTTGTTAGGTTATTTCTTAGTTAGATAGATATTGATTAGAGATCTGTTGTATTAGAAAATGTTAGTGTAGCCAGGATGTCTTGCTCAGGCTGTTAAATGCTCAGTTCATTGTCATGAGTTCTGCAGGCTGCATCTAGGCCAAGGTCAGCTAGATTGCAGAGTCTGCCGGCAGGATGAATATTGCTAGTAGCATGATATGCTCAGCCGTAATCTTAATCATAACATTTTCTGAGGCTTACTGTTCGGACATGTCTCTGAATGTCCTGTGTGTTTTTAGGTACACACCACTAATCAACAGCCACACACTTTAATATTCTCCATGTTTTGACTACTGCTCTGGTCAGCTGCATAGCTGGCATATCAGGTGACGTCACGGTTTGACGTGGCCTGTGTAGGATGGGGCTAGCCCAACGAAGTGATTAAAATTGTATAGGCTATTAGGTTCGGGGTCTTTCTTCTTCCGGGCTGCCTGCGCGCAGTTTTGGGGGTGGAAGATGCCTGGACGTGTAATGTTAATTCTTGCCTGTGACCCTTTGAATAAACCAGCACGGTTATATTTTTTTATATACTCAAGTGGTCTGCTTCGTCTCACTGAGTTCCTGGTTTGAAAGAACCGGACGTGGCTTTATAATAGAATAGAGCCTTTAAGCTGGAGGGGTGGCTTCAAGCTGTCAACTGCACAAGCCACCCAGGTAAGTTCAGGACATCAATCTACCAACATGGTATTCTGCCATGGATCATGTAGCAACTGCTCCTCTACAAATTCCCAGTTTTTGCTGTCACTTATTTAGAAACGGGAAGTAAGCTGCTACCTCGGGAGATGGCTAGGTCTACAGAGAAGCCTGAGCAGCATTGCTGTTTAGAGAAACACCTGCAAACTGAGGCTCCCACCGAAATATATTGCGGAGGAGTTCAAGGCCTTGCATGCAAGAGAGGTGCTGCAGTTCACAGAGTCTAAAGACCCTGTGAAGGCCTTTGTCCTGGCCTTCACCATGTGAGGGCCTAAACCACCACTAGCAATGGATTTGGGTGGGTAATTTCATTATGTGTACGTAGGTTAAGTTGTAGATAAATATTTGATATTATACATACACAATTTATCAATGAGCATGTACATTTGATTAATTTCGTATTGTTAATATGTGTGCATTTTCTTTTGAGTTACCATGTTTCCTGGCTCATGGATGAGGGACGGTTCAGCCAAAAGATTGGCCTGAGGAAGCAGCAGGTTTAAATACCTCCCACTAGGCCCGGACAGCACCAAGTGCCCAATACAAGGAAGGGGGGAGTTTGGGAGAAATTTATTGTTTATTTGTTGGTGGTTTATATTAGAACTTTATTTGTCAAGTTAAATTAATTTCTTCACATTTAAAGGAAATATTGAGAGCAGACTGTCTGTTTAGTGTTTATTAGTTGATTATTTTGGTAGTGTCTTTGGTCTACCCCTTGTGTGTGTTATTGGTTTGGCCAGCAAATATATATGTTCCCCTGTATGTGTCACTTGTTAGGTCAGTTGGTTTTTGTTGAGGTATCAGACAGTTCAGTTTGCTGTATTTTGAGTTTCCTTATCTTTTGTTGACCTCTTTTAGGGCCCAATTTATTTGATGTTAATGTTTGTATTTTTTTTTTCCCCTTACTTTTGGGTAGTGATGGGCAGATGAAGCTTCATGAAGCAATGACGCCTTTCATCCAATTGGTTCACTCCAGCGCAAAGCTTCTTGAAGCTTCATTTGCTCTAGAAGGACATCTACTGGATGCAAAAATATCAGTTGGCATGAATTTGAAGTGTGTGGCATTTTGCAGAAAGCCTGTGAATAAAACTGTCAGCAAAATAAAGAAGTATGCAGAATCAGTCACGTGGTACAGCCGGGCAGCGAGGCTTCGGACGTCATCATTTTCAGCTCCTCACCTAAATGACGCAAGCCTCAATACGTGCATCGCGGAAACGCCCCCTCCCCGACTTGGCACACGCTTTGAAGCCTCGATACGGAACGTCACATCACTACTTTTGGGTTAATAAAAAGCCCTTTATTTTGAATTTTGAAAGCTGTGTCTTTTGCTCTACTGCTTGGTCCCTGACAGACCCTAAAGTCTCAGGGGTGGGGGTAGCAGTAAGAACAGGCAGGAAGTGGAGAGTAGAGGCAACAGTGGAGGAAGCAGAGTTGCAGCTCTGCCATGGTGTCTTGACAGGAGCAGTGGACATAGAGTAGAGTTTGGAACTTTTGTAACAATATTATGACAAGTCTTGGGGAAAGGAGTGTTCACAAATAGTCCCGAATGAGGGCTGTAGTGGAAGAAGACAGGACCAGCTAGGCAGTGGGAATGAGGCAGGAAGGTGCCTGGACCTGGTGGGAACAAGTTACGGAGATGTTAGGTAATTTCTTAGTCAGATAGATATTGATTAGATATTTGTTGTATTAGTTTAGTGGAGACAAGATGTCTAGCTCAGGCTGTTAAATGCTTAGTTCATTGTCATGAGTTCTGCAGGCTGCATGTGGGCCCCAAGGGCAACTAGATAGAAAAAGTCGGCAGGCAGGATGAATATTGTTATTATTATGATATGGTTAGCCGTAATCTTAATCATAATATCTTCCGAGGCTTAATGTCCGGACATGTCCCTGAATGTCCTGTATGTTTTTAGATACACACCACATGATCAACACTCACACACATTGATTTTCTTCATGTTTTGACTATTGTTATGGTCAGCTGCAAGCTGGCATATCAGGTGACGTCACGGTTTGGCGTGCCTGTGTAGAATGGGGTTAGCCCAAACCAGATAAATTGTATAGAGATCTGGGGCTCAGGGTCTTTTTTCATTCTCCGTCTGCCTGCGCGCAGTATTGGAGGTGGAAGATGCCTGGACGTGTAATGTTAATTTTACCTGTGATCCTTTGAATAAACCAGCACGGTTATTTTTTATATATCCAAGTGGTCCGCCTCGTCTCTCTGAGTTCCTGGTTAAAAGAACTGGGTAATATCTTTCAGAGAGGAAGATCTCATGGACTGAGTTATGGAGGTCAGAACCACACTGCATTAGGTTCTTGGTCCAGGCAGTTTATTATGTCCTTTTTAGGTTGAGGTTGATGAAGCCTCAGCTTGTGCCCCAGCTGCATTCTCCACGGCCACCTGAAGGCTCTCCCTGCATGCTACTAGTGCTACCAGCCTTCTCATAAAGCCTTTGGACAGCAGTTCAAGATGTGTTCAATTGTTCCTTTCCTTTGGCTGAAACACCAAACCGTATCATTTGCCAGTCTCCCCTGCAGTTCAGGTTTGCATGAATTAAATTGGACATAATAAACCTGTAACCTGTGACCTGTAACGCTGTCCAGAGGGGAGGAGTTTGAACAGATTATGTCCTGGGTGTGAGGGGTCTGCATTGGTCCTCTCCACCCTCCTTTTGACCTGTGAGGTGTACAGGTCCTACATGGAGGGCAGGTTTGCACCAATGATATTTTCTGCAGTCCTGACTGTCCACCGAAGTCTGTACTTGTCCTGTTTGGTTGCTGAGCCAAACCAGACAGTGAATGGAGGTGCAGAGAACAGACTCAATGATTCCTGTGTAGAACTGTATCAGCAGCTCCTGGGGCAGGTTGAACTTCCTGAGCTGGCACAAGCAGTCCATCCTCTGCTGTGCCTTTTGGAGTGGAGGATGTCCGAGATGATGGTGTGCTGAAGTCCACAAAGAGGGCCAGTGCATAGGTCCCTGGGGAGTCTAGGTGTTGCAGGATGTAATGCAGTACCATGTAACTGCAGTATCCACTGACCTGTTTGCCCAGTAGGCAAACGGCAGGGGGACTAGCAGGGGGTCTACAGTGTCCTTTGGTTGGACCAATACCAGTCTTTCAAAGGACTTCATAACTACAGATGTCAGGGTGACAGGTCTGTAATCATTCAGCCAACTGATGGAGGTTTTCTTAGGGACTGGGATGATGGTGGAACATTTGAAGCAGGAGGGGACTTCACACAGCTCCACTGAACTGTTGAAGAGGAGTGTGAAGATGGGGCCAGCTGATCAGTGCACACCTTCAGGCAGGAGGGGGTAACGCCATCTGGGCCTGGTGCCTTTTTGATTCTTTGTTTTTTAAAGAGCCCACACTCACCCTTTTCACAGATCGTTGGAGGTGGGGGGCTGGAGGAAAGGGTGGTGATTGTTGGGGGAGCAGCTGCTGGGTCTGAGGTGGGGAGGGTGAGGGGAGAGTGTTGATTGTCAAACCTGCAGTAGAACACATTCAGGTCGTCTGCTAGTTGACAGTCCTCCACAGCAGGGGGGGATGGTTTTCTACAGCCAGTGATGGTTTTCAGGCTCCTCCACACAGACGAGGAGTCCTTGGCTGAAACCTGAGCTTTGAGCTTTTCAGAGTAGCTCCTCTTTGCTGCTCTGATCTCCCTTGTCAGTGTGTTCCTGGCCTGGCTGTACAGAGTCCTGTCCCCACTTCTGTAAGCCTCCTCTTTTCCACGACCAAGCTGCTTCAGTCTTGCTGTAAACCAGGGCTTGTTGTTGTTGTATGTGCAGAAGGTCTTTTTGGGCATGCACACACATCCTCACAGAAACTGATATAAGATGTGAGTGTCAGTGAGTTCATCCAGGTCTGTGGCTGCAGTCTCAAATACACTCCAGTCTGTGCAGTCAAAGCAGGCCTATAGCTCTGACTTAGCCTCCTCAGTCCAGCTCTTCAGTGTTTTGACCACAGGCTTCGCAGCTTTAAGTTTCTGCCTGTAGGTTGGGATAAGATTGACCATACAGTGATCAGAGAGCCCAAGGGCTGCGCCGGGGACAGAGTGATAGACATCTTTTATTATTGTGTATCAGTGGTGCAGTGTGATTTTGTCGCTGCATGGGTGAGATTTGCTCTATTAAAGTCCCCTAGAACAATGAGTGGAGAGTTGGGATGTTCTAGCCCCAGGCTAGTTATCAGTTCTGCAAGGAATTGTAGTGCGCTAGTTTGGGCCTGCAGTCTTATATACACTCTGATTAGAAAGAAAGTTATATTCTCGGGGAGAATAAAAAGGTTTGCAATTGATAACAAGAGTCTCTAAGTCTGTGTTACATGTCCTCTGTAACACCATGACATCAGTGCACCAACCTTCATTTATGTAGAGGCAGATTCCCCCCTCTCATTTTTCTGGACAGCTTCATTACACGAGCCACTCTGTACACCTGGAAGCCTGGTACTTGTATCACGCTGTCCATAATGGAGTTGCTGAGCCAAGTCTCCGTGAAGCACAAAGCAGCAGAGCGTGCAAAGTCAGAGTTGGTCCTGTTGATGAGAAGGGGTTCATCCAGGGAGCGGACATTCGCTAGGTGGATAAACAGGAGTGGAGTCCATGTCCCTCTCTGGCCCTCACCAAGGCACCCGCTCGTTTGCCATTTCGGTGTTTCTTCAAAGGTCCCATATATTGCAGCTGCACCTCTGATCAGAATGTCTATACAGCATTCTTTGTTCACAAAAATCGGAAAGTTGTCCGATATTTAACAGTTCCTCTCTGGGAAAAGTAATCTGGGATGGTCATTTTTCTGGTGACTTTGTTTTTATTAAGCTATTTGACAATATAAAAAGGAGTGTATTTTGGATTATTTGACTGCTTTGATTGGCAGTCTGATATGTCACTCAACCACTTGTTTCCTGCTGTGCTGAATCTAGTTCCAAAACACCAAGACGACAGCTATATTTTGGCTTCACTTTTCCATAGTGGGGGTAGCATGGTGACATGGTGGTTAGCACTGTTGACTCACATCATGGAGGTTCAATCCTCGGCCGAGACCAGCGCCTATATTTAGGGAGTTTGCATGTTCTCCCTGT
Source organism: Monopterus albus (assembly GCF_001952655.1). Classification (NCBI taxonomy): domain Eukaryota; kingdom Metazoa; phylum Chordata; class Actinopteri; order Synbranchiformes; family Synbranchidae; genus Monopterus; species Monopterus albus. Next base: position 422,308 of record NW_018127931.1, on the reverse strand, counting down.
GCTTATGTGGGTGTTCCCCAGGTACTACAGCTTCCTCCCACATTCTGAAAACACACAGCTTAGGTTGAATGGCGACTCTAAATTGCCCTTTTTTGTTTCTGAGTGCTAACCCTACAATGGACTGGCGACCTGTCCGGGGTGTACTCTGCCTCTCACCCAATAAACAGTTGGGATTGACCCCAGCCCCACCCCTTTTACCCCTTGCCTTTTAATGTCCCCCTTTCAGCTTACTTTAGCCTTATTTGTTTTACCCCTGTCCTGTTTCTTATTCCCCTTTACCATGTCCCATTTTAATCCCCATGCCTTCTTCATAAATTCTTCTTAGCCCTCTTTCTCTACATATTTGTTTTACCCTTGTCCCTCTGCTTTTTCTTCTACGTATTTCCATATCCCTGAGCTGATTCCCTTGTCCCTTCACTCACAGCCTGTTGTATTTCCTGTCTCTTTTCTCATCCATTTATCACTGGCCCTTGTTCTGTTAATCCCCGAGGGTTTTGTTTATTTGTGTTGGAGATGCTTTTACAGCTTGTGACTGACCCCACCTATTTTCTCACCAGTCATTTGAACAGCAGGGCTGCTTTGCAACTACTCCACCAATTAACATACCATTAGCATAATATTTGCATGTGTGCATTAGGGTGTTGATGGGGAGCGAAAATAACAGTTTTACAGTTTTTTTTTTAATTTCAAAAAATATATATTTCATTGAATGACGTTGAAGTGCCCACAGGCAGTATCACTTTGATACTGCTGCTCTGCAAACAACATCAAGTTTTCAAGTTTGTTGACAAGTTATGTGGCTCGTGTATGATTGGTCCACCTACATGTTAACACTGATGATCATTCCAATCATTTAGACTCTTTTAATTTATTATTATTATGATGTATTCACATAACAATGTCAGTCTTTTTACACTTTTAGGGTTACATAGATATAATAAATGAGAAAAAGTGTGAAATCCTGTCTTATCTACCGAGGCTTGTCTTGAATCACAAAAAAAACCCTTAAGTTCTGTAAATGTGTGTTCATATGTTATGCAGTGTAATATTTCTGCAGACCATTGAGGTCAAAGGTAAAAAACAGCTGAGGAGAGTGAGAATGCAGCAAGGCAGACAATCTTATGAATAATGAAAGGAGAAATGGGATTGAGAAAGAGACAACAAACCATTGTGAAACAAACATGCACATATACTGTATAATAAACAAATTCAAACATTTTGATAGACACAGACAGGGAGATAGAGGTGAAAGTAGGCCAGCTGATGTAGCTGGTGTTATGTGAGAGTGGTGGCTGAGCAGAGGGCCAATGTGTCAGGGGCATCGAGCCAGTTTCCTAGTCTTGATCAGGGATCAGCCTGTGGGCCTCACTGCTCCACTGTGTGCCATGCCTGTCCCTCACACACCACTGCTCTCAGATCTGTCACAATAGGGCCATAGTTCACATACTGACGGCACTATGTGTCTGTTGTCACTTTGCTTATTGAATCCAAACTGAAGGAAGTGGATGAAGTTGTGGTGAGGAAGTCACACACAGTAGTGAAGTTAATAAATGTTTGGTCATCTGCCACATTTTAGGAAACGTTCATCATCCTGAAGCTTGTCTCATGTCACCTCATGTCTCCTCCCCTGAAGCAACACATGCCAGATAAAAGTGACTGAACACAATTTGTGCTGTCATGCTACAGTATCAAGTGATATGTGTGACATGTGACCCATTGCACATTAATCCCACATGTAAATCTACTCACATTTTAATCATGGAAAATAAAGTAACTGGGTGGCCATCTTCCATATGCTTTCATATCTAAGTTTTATTTTGCACCTCAGCATCATTTTACTTTATTTTATGGTTTGAGTGCAAGCGCTTTCTGGTATGGGATTATTTTATGGACTCTTAATGCATCAGCCACCTAATATTAATGGCCAGGCACAGAGCCTCAGCTCACTTTTTAGCATCATGCTGAAAATGAGCAATGACTGATGAAATATTTGAAAGAATTTGCAGCTAAAGTACTATGATTAAATCATTTTTATGAGACTTTTATGACTGCCTTTTCCTGTTTTAATGATACTGCAGTTTGTGTATACATTAGTCTGTTAGACACGGGATTAGCAGATGAAAAAATAAGAAATAATATCAGATAACATGAATTTTTAATATGTGGCTTAACTGTGAGGATTTTTTTTTTATAGTTTTTTTAAATTGTTTACTATTAGAATAAATGCAATACTTCAAAATAGAAACATTTCCTCAGGCCTTTATTTATTTATTTTATATTAAGCTGTTTTAAAATGGTTTTTAGCACAGCACAAACGGAGTATTGATTATCAGTCTACCCTATACTTAAATTCCTTCACAAAACCTTTTTCATCAATAAAAAACTAAAAATATATGTTGCAACAAATGTAATTCTAGTATAATTGTACTTTTGCAGCTCCACAAAATTTTGTGTGTGTGTGTGTAGTCTCACCTTGTGCTTTGTGAAATATGTACTCATGCAGGATAAATGTAGTTATCTTTAGCAGGCCTGTTGGCCCGGGCTGCTCCGCTGCACTCAGCTCTCTAGCTGGTCTTGCTTCTGTATAATCCCTCCTCTTCATGAATACATTAACACCGGAACCTTAAACTCAGTTACCTGGCAGTTCAGCATTACAGCACATCCTATTACCAACTTTAAATCATTAATGTGATGCTTTCACTCAATTTCCAAGCACCCGTGATCGAAACTGCATTTCACCAAGAGAGTCCAGACAGAGGTCTACATTCAAAGTCCCATGGTAGAGTTAGACGCATGCACATGTTGAAACAAACACATAAGTGCACATGATTCAACAGTGTTTCTTATTAAGTTATACTTGATTTGAGTAATCAGAAAAAGTTAGAGAATGTGCACCTAACCTATGAACAGATATTAAAATGCTAATTATTGCCAACTGTAACAGTTTTCATTTGCCTGTCTCAACTATTGTGATAGAAATAGCCAGTGGATAATTGGGGTTTCAGCTGAGCTAACTCCTGCATTACACCGTAGGATGTGTATCTGCGTATGTGTATGTGTGTGTGTGTGTGTGTGTGGAGGCTACATTTGTACATGTGTATCTAGTCACTGTGCTTCCTCCAGCATCATCTACTGCTGACAATAAGAGAAAAAAACTGAACCCCCTTTCTGCTCCTCAACTATTCACATAAAACTTTTCTCAGGTTTTTGCCTTCAGGCTGCCACTGAAAAATTCACAATGCCCAGAGAACAACTACATCCTTCACTTACTGTAGGAGTCTGCCCCCATCCTGCCTCTTTATTGCATCAAAAGGGCTTTTTGTGTGTGAAGTTATGCTTATTAGCAAGCTGCGTAAAATCATCTCCGCAGAGTGCATTTAACTGTTTTTATGTGCAGTGTCGGACCGGGTGGTGGATGAGGGTTGATAGAGGAACATATGGACACAGATGGGGACAACATTTTAATGGGTGCACTGAGTGAGGTTTTGTGTTTTTTAACTCTTGAAAGTGGAGGCATGAACATCGTCAACATCCTTAAGCGAGCATCAATTAATGATTTGCTTTTAAAACTGGTGACAGCAGCACAGGCAGCTGGCATCGGGCACACACTCTTCCCTTATTTTGTTTTTGTGACTCACACATGTGCACACACACAGATGCACATTTCATCACTATCCCCCACCTCTTCTCCCATGTCCCTTGTTGAATGTAATTAGGTTATCAGGTTGCTAACGGGCCTTGATTGGGCTCCACACCTCCCAGCTGGCCCTCTGATTGGAAGGGCAACAAGGAGGACTTAACGTACTTAACATGCTCTAATGGAGATGACTGAATTGTTCAGTGACACACGGGCAGTGCCACTGTCCTGATGGCTCACCCTGGGTGATTGAGGGAAAGACAGAAATGACTTTTCAAGCCAAAAATAAAGCACAGGTAAAAAAATAAAATAAAATAAAAACAATAGTGGATTTATACATGATACTGTATGTTCCTTTAAAATTTATTTAACTTCAGTGTAACAGTTTATGCATATACACACATTTTATTTATCTACTTGGTTTATTAATAACTCAAACAAGTGTGGATGCATTCGATGATATTTCTGCAGGTTTTGCTGTGCCTTTTTAAAAAATAAGGATGAGAGTGTATATTTTTATGCTTAAATGAATGTGTTGAAACTGTAAAGTCGTTGTGTGAATGCATGTGTGGAAGGAGTGACCAGGACCAGCACAAGTTTTACCGAACACATTGCTGTCTTTATTAGAGCCTTGTCTGGCAGTAATACTGAAAAAAGTGAACTTAGAACAGATGGTGGTGGCAGCCCACAGCTTTTTTTGTTCTTGTTTTTCTTTACTTCTTTGATATTTTTCTTCAGTTTTTTTTTTTTTTGTGAGAGCACTGTGACTCCTGCTTTTCTATGGCATGGACAACATCAATAAAAGAGACAGTGGGGAAAGAAGAAAGAAATATACAACTTATATTACACTGTGTTATGAACAAAATATAAATCTATAACTCTATGTTATATTTACATAATTATCTTTCTTGATTTTTCAAGTTGAGATGGTAAGATTTTTTTTACTTGTAGCAATTCTTACTTTGTTTAGAGCTTCACTTATGACTTTGATTGTCTTAAATAATATCATCATTATTTTCATTGTCTTAATATAGGGACACACCTTGCCAGCAGGGATGATTGACATCTTAATGACCCCCCACCCTGCTGATACCCTAAAAATGGAGTGATCCACTTGGCCCCATATCTCCAGCATTGGGTTAAACCATGGTATGAAAGCAGGGGTGACTATACAGCAAAATTAAGACCCAAAGGCTCATTGTGTGGCATGTAGCGAACATCTATAGTAAGAATGATTGTGGGGATTACATTTCATCACCCCTGAAGAGTAATCGTGGCTCCTATGGCATCATCGTGTGGAGCTAAAATGAGGCAAAAGACTCCTGATTAGAAGTGACTTTAAAAATACTGTACTACATATGTCTGGTCATCTCACTCATATACAGTGCAACATCCTTAGAGGATCACAGTAAACACTGGTTTCCTCTGATTAAAAAAATTACTGCTATCACAAAAACAAAAAAAAATATATGCACAGAATTTTAAATTTAGAAAACTAGATTTCAAGAAACAGAAAAAGGACAGCATATGATGTTTGGTTGTCATGATAATCTCTTAATTTTAAACATGCATGTGTGTTAGTGATTGTGTTTGTGCATGTATGAGTGTTGTGATCCAAGCCAATGATGCTCCACTGTGTCTTCGTGAGACGGCCAGAGTAGTAAATGTAGATGGGGCTCTTTGTTCACAATAAACAGTTTCCAAAAATGATTAAATTCATTTGTTCCAACCCCCCCCACCCCCCCAAAAAAAAAGTTAAATAAAAGAGAGAAAACTTCACATTATAATAATCATTAAAAATACAATTATGATAATAAAAACAAAATCATGTTCTTTTGTTGCTCTGACTGCACAGAATCTGAGTGCTTTTAGAAAGGGGACATGAAAAGGTTAAGTCTTCAGCTCGGAGGAGGGCTGGTGTCGAGTCTATCAGTCCAGCTCACTGTGCTAACTCCATCCGCTCACCCGTCTGGAGAATTTATACAAAATGAATGCATCAAAAAAGAAGGGAACAAAAAAGAAAAAAAAAGAAAAACAAAGAAAGGTAAAATGACAACTTTTGTTTAGATCTAAATACCTACAGCTAAACATAATAATGTTTCATTGACATTGTCATAATTCATATGGTCATAAAAACCCAATAAAGAGGAGAAAAATAAATTATACTGTACATAACTTACTAAGCTTAGGAAATGCTGACCATCCTTATAATTATTGTTAACAATATTATTAGACTAGAGGCAGTTTGAAGAGAAATAATAAAATACAGTATTCAAATACAAACAGAAACACTGACTGGCTGACTTCACCTCAGCTCCGCCCACTGGGGGGGGCACAGCAGGACGACGTTGATTTGAGGGAGCAGGAAAACACTGAGGGACAGAACAACAGTTGTGTGTGTGTACGTGTGTGTATGGTATGTGTGGTACAGTAAATAACAGCAGCAGTGTGAATTGCCTGTCATTTCTGTATCCTGGACATTTTTACCTTATTTTTTGCATTTAAAAAGAAGAGCACATGTGCAAAAGCCCAGTAAATGAGAACACACATAGACACACACTCCATCAGATGGTTCAAACTAAGTTGTGCTGCTGTTTGTCCCTGGAGACAGATAGATTGGGGGGGGGGGTGGGGGGTTTTCTGACAAAAACTGGCTTGCTTTCGTCTGTGCTCCATGATGCAAGACAGACTCCCTTTGACCTGCCCCCCCTCCCCCAAACCCCCCTAAAGTGGGACAGTCCACGCTGTACTTGTCAGTTATGGCTGGACGGTCCCACGGGATTCCTAACAGGGGGTGTAGGCAATCACAAAAACACATCAGAAAAAAGTGGGGAACCGGAGACAGCACACTGCAAAGTTGAAGAAAAGATATCTTTTTGTTAAAAATAAATGTCTGATGTCTTTCAGGTGCTTTGCAATAAAAGGGGGAAAAAAAAGAAATGTAATTTTTTTCCATTATTATTCAAACTTGTAGCACAAAAACAACTAATCACATTCACAAGCCACTTATTGGCACCGTGTACCTGAGTGAGAATATTATAGAATCAAAGAACAAAAAGCTGTTTTTTTTAAAAGTGTCTCTTGATAATAAACAGGTCCACTATCTTAAAGTGTCGTCTGTTAGCCTTTGACAGGTCCACTGTTCTTTCATTTTAAAATGTCTTCTTTTCTAGACATGGATCAAAAAGGTTGCTTTTGAGTGTGATTGTTATTTCTCCTTGCTTGTGCCATTACACTCAAATTCTTGCAGTAGTACTTGGATATTCATCAGCAAGTGTCAGAGCTGGCTCGGACATCTCATACGCTCAGACTCCAGTTTGTGTAACAGTCAGTGTGAGTGAGAGGTCCTGTGCTTCAGTTAGTTGATCAGATGCTGGTATCAGGACTCCACTGGGAGGGGGTTTGACTCTGTTAAAAGAGTCCATGTTAGTCCAGAGGAGGAAGGATGGCAGGTTTCGTGAAATAGGGACTCAAGGTTCAAAAGAAGGGACTCAAAAGAATTTTTTTTTTCCTGATTGGTGGGATTGGGATTTTGTGGGGTTAACCAGCTGTGATTTGTTTAAAAGTAGGCAGCTCTCATGCCATCCTATTGTGTGATATGGTTATCGTTATCGCTGGTGTAATCAGCCTCTTCGTCCTCATAGTCAAAGTCATCATACACGTCGCCGTTGCTGTCATCCAGCCGTAGCTCCTCCTCCTTGATATGTGGCTCATCCCTCTTCAAGCCAGGCATATGTGGGTTCTGGTGGTGGTTGGAGTTGGGCTCGGGGCTGCTCGACATGCTTGAATGCTCTGAGGGCATCTGGGGTGAGGGCATTCCAGTCATGGACAGGGCACCTGGGTACACCATGCCTGCTGAGGACAAGGGCAGCTGGCCCTGCTGCCTGTAACATAGAGGAAGAAGTATGACAGTACATGACAAGGGCCATCAACCTGTGGTTGACACATCAATTTCCATAATAAATGTTGAAATGCCAAATTGAGCAGTGGTTTCTTAACTCTTTGTCTGGTGATCCCTTAAAAGAATAATTAAACATTATGGCAAATACACTTCCCTTTGAAGATCAATAGTCCTACCATTCTTAGACTGCAAAAAGTGAAATCTAAGTAAGATTAAATATCTTAAATCAAGGTAATAGATGGTTGTTTGTTTTTTGTCCAAAAATATATTTCTTTTTACCAGGTAGTTTTTATGTTAAAGCATTTCATTGTTTTAAGCTTTTTTGTCTTTAATAATTTTAATAAGGAATTATAACTGTCACTGAAATTTTAATACAAAATCTGAGTAATTTAATACTTGAAATTAGAATTAAAGAATTATAAAGCTGTCTGATCAACACTGATAAGTATGGTAAAGGGGGTTCATCCAACAGACTGTTAGCTTAGCTTAGCATAAGAATCGGAAATGTTGTCAAGTTCTTATGGGGGAGGAGACAGTGCCGGGGGTAGAGCAGTTGTCTTCCAACAAGAAGGCTGAAGGTTCAAATCTCAGTGCCCGCAGTCCACATGTTGAAATGTCCTTGGGCAAGACACTAAACCAAATCATTTCTGTAAGTCATTCAGATTTTGTTACTTGTGGATAAAACCTGGCTAACTGTTTCCCCATTTCAAGTCTTTGTGCTTAGTTAAGCTAGCTAACCAATTGCTGGCTGTAGTTTAACTTTTGCATATTACATGAAATTACATGAAAAAGGCAGCAATCAAAGAAAAGTAAAAAATAAATAAATAAATACATTAATTAAAATAAAAAAGTAACATGGTTGTGTGGCAGAAATGATACTTTCCCCTGATTTTATATATTTTATTCATTTCATGATCATAATGATTATCTTGTGGGCCTTTGTAGGGGTCCCAACCTTCAGATTAGGAACCACTTTATTAGATAACATTGTTTATTACAAAGGGGAACTACACCATAAGAAGATTTAATAAGGAGTGTTTTTCTGCTTAACAGAATACAAAGTTAAAACACAAATGGTTGAAAAAAAAACAAATACTTTACCTTAGATATTAAATGTTTCAGCTGTAGTAGCTGTTCTAACATAAAATTTAGTTTAATTCACAACTGCTCTAATGTTAATATGGAATACTAAATTCTACTTCTTATAGTATAAAAATATTTCATTCCTTGTCTTCTTTTAACTTCAAAACAGGTAAAATGTGCAATAGTTTCTTCTAGACTAAATAATGTTGCCCTCTACAGGTCCCTTACCCCACACTGAAATATTGCCTCATTTCCTGTCTGCGGGACCTCATGATGGCCTTGTACTCGCCGATATTAAGCTAGCTAACCAATTGCTGGCTGTAGTTTAACATTTGCATACCGACATGACAGTGCTATCTACAGTCTACGTTCAGATCTAAGTCTCAGTTTTAAAAAAATAAGTGCACTTTCCAAAATGTCAGCCTCTTCTTTTAAAATGAAGGGATATTTACTTTCACCCCCTCAACACCGATTGCATGTATACAGGTTGCAACCAGTTTAGAGAGGCAGTGAAGTCCTGAAGAGGTCTCTATTACATGAAATTACATGAAAAAGGCAGCAATCAAAGAAAAGTAAAAAATAAATAAATAAATACATTAATTAAAATAAAAAAGTAACATGGTTGTGTGGCAGAAATGATACTTTCCCCTGATTTTATATATTTTATTCATTTCATGATCATAATGATTATCTTGTGGGCCTTTGTAGGGGTCCCAACCTTCAGATTAGGAACCACTTTATTAGATAACATTGTTTATTACAAAGGGGAACTACACCATAAGAAGATTTAATAAGGAGTGTTTTTCTGCTTAACAGAATACAAAGTTAAAACACAAATGGTTGAAAAAAAAACAAATACTTTACCTTAGATATTAAATGTTTCAGCTGTAGTAGCTGTTCTAACATAAAATTTAGTTTAATTCACAACTGCTCTAATGTTAATATGGAATACTAAATTCTACTTCTTATAGTATAAAAATATTTCATTCCTTGTCTTCTTTTAACTTCAAAACAGGTAAAATGTGCAATAGTTTCTTCTAGACTAAATAATGTTGCCCTCTACAGGTCCCTTACCCCACACTGAAATATTGCCTCATTTCCTGTCTGCGGGACCTCATGATGGCCTTGTACTCGCCGATACGCAGCTTCTTGCCATCGACTAGACAGGTACGTTTGGGCCGTGGCTTGTACTTGTAGTCTGGGTATTTTTCCAGATGCTGCTTGCTGAGGCGAGCCTGCTCCTCATAGTAGGGCTGCTTCTCCAGGTTGGTCATTGCTTTCCAGCGTGAGCCTGGACAGAGAAGGACCACAGTGTTAATGACATGTAATAGCTCATACAATATGTATCATTTTTAGATAATAGATTTTAAGGTAGATATTTTGACAACATTTTATTTTTATTTTGTCTTAATTGGTTTTATTCTAGTTTTAATACATACAGTTTTTAATATTAATGTTTTTGGGGGTGGGATTGTTTTTTGCCAATGTAAAGCACTTTGAATTGCCTCTGTGTATGAATGTTTTATATAAATAAAGGTGGATTTCCTTGCCTTGTCTGTGTGGCATGTGCAACTCTTAAATGTCATTAAACATGTGATGGCATTTAAGAAACACACACACACACACTTATACATCCACAAACGGACAGACAACGGTAGAAGTTTCACCAAGAAAGAGAATGCAGACAATAGAAAACGTGGCTAATGAGGAGAGCAGCAGAACGACAGCTATCATCTAAACTAATGAGGACTTCGGTTAACCTGCTGTCATCCCTCTCAGCTCAGTTTCTGCTCATTGATCAGTGCCCTGCATGTGTGTGGGTGTAATCTTGAGCATGTTTTCACCCCTGTGTTTCATATCTGGTCTGAATTTGCACTTGGCTACTGTATGTTAAATGGGTAAAAAGCTGTCAACGCTTGGCTGTTCTCTCTCTTTTCTCTCTCTGGTCTGCGATCTGTTAGCAATCGAGAGAAAAAGAGAGAGAGAGCGAGAGAGAGGGAAGGCTTATTAAAAACAGATTTTCCTGTGTTATAAAATGCTTAGGAACTCTTTAAAATGTCAGGGCCGATTCCGGCGGTCTGGGGGGAATGTCATGCGGCCTCACTCTGCTTGTTTAATGCATAATGAATTATATCATCATTTGTCAGAGCCATGCTCTCCCCAGCCGTTCACTGACAGCTGCTTACACAATGCTGCCACTTGTAAGGAAAATCACAGAGAGTGTGTATTGTGTTTGAGAAGGTGGCAAATGTAATGCACAGCACATGCCTCTCCCTTTTGCTTGGGTTTTGCAAATAGTAGTGAGTGAGGTCACAAAGGTGGGGAAAAGACTCAGACTAAATGTGTATCTCTGTATGGTTGAGAGGGTGTATTTTACCGAGGATCTTGCTGATGTTGGAGTTGTGCATGTCGGGGAAGGCCTGGAGAATCTTTCTCCTCTCATCCTTTGCCCAAACCATGAAGGCATTCATTGGGCGTTTGATGTGAGGCTCATTGCTGCCACGACCCCGGGACTCCCGAAATATTCTGGAGTCTGACACACTGGGGGAGCCTGGGGAAGGTAGGAGGAAAATATGTAGGATGTTGACAAGGAATTCCCTTTACAGTACGCCCAGTGAAAGTCAAGTATCCTCAAATTTGGAGAATTTTTAATTTTTAGATACACTGAAAAATTAAGCATTTCTTAATGGGATTGGAAATTTCTGTCATTTTTTTTTAAATCTTAAAAACCAACTAAATTATAAGAGGATGTTGTAAAAAACCTGAAACCCTGCCTGTTTTCTTAGCTAATGAAAAGCTTTAGAGAAACAGGGTTTTCAGTGAACATTATTATATATCATCCTAACACTTACTGTGTACTGTTAATGTGTATAACCTTGCATTATAGTGTTGGGCTCTGTTGATAGAAACAATAGTGAAATGTATCAAAATGAACCTCCTAAACATTTTCCAATCCTATACAGCAATTTAAAAAAATCACACACTGTTTCTCACTTTTATGACTGAATGCAGTGTGTGTGTGTGTTCTTGTATGTCCTTACCGTCAGAGTCTCCGCTCATGGTGAAATCCAGCATGGCATGGCCGAACTTGTCCTCCGACTGCTGCTTCAGCTGTTGACTCAGACTCTCCAAGGCAGCCTTGTCCTGAACAACACAAAAAGTGTACAGTTGCAGTTGGTCAGTGACTGAGTCAGTGACTGTGAATATGTGAATAAATGAAACCATGAATCTGTAATGATGCTGAATAACTGTCTGACTTCTACAGCCAAACATATCATTCTTGTGGATGATCTGAAATAGCTTTATTGACTCTGTGAACACTCCGTTGACATTTTTATGTCTGATATAATTTGTTTCATAGTTCTAGCTAAAAACAGCAACTGTTTAATGACACAAATATCAAATTAAATCAAATCACATGTTTATTGGCCTAAATAAATGGCCTAAAGCCAGTCTGTCCAAGAGACAGTTTTAAAGATGTACAATTTCCTTAACACAACCAGCCAGTAAATATAGGCCAGTGTTATTACCCTCTGATCTGCAATAAATCAGTTTATAATCATTTTTCCATCAATGGAACCAAACACAGAGAAAGCTGACAAATAACAGCAGCAATTTTGGTTTGGGTGATTTCAATGTCAATTTGTGAAAATGTTAATATCAACATCAAATTGTTACAGTGCTGAATGCCTGCATGCTTGAACATGCATCTCTGTGTATGTTTGCATGTGCAACAATGTTAATTACATTCAGTCTTATCTGGATGTTTACTGTTTTGTGTGTGTACTGTATATTATATGTGTGCATGAGTGTGTGTGTTTGTGTAGCGACTCCTGGCAGCCACCTGCGAGAGTGGAGTGCTGCAGCTTGCCTCTCTCTTGCAGAGGCCCCCGAGGGTCAATGCATTAGAGAGAGAGAGACCGGGAGAGTGCAGCATAGACGAGAGCGAGGCCACGCTGCACGGCCCCCTGGGTATTTATTACAACCAATAAAAGGCTGATTTACTGAGCATTTACATGCTTAATGCAAGCAGCCGGCACACTCAGCGCTATAACCTGACTGTTGACGAACACACACACTTGCACACGCACCACAGTGCAACAGCTCCAGCATTTTACAGTTTAATTATACGATTAGGAGCTGTACCCAAAACACTGTCGTCTTCTAAAACAACCTTCCAAAAAGTGTCCCTCTCCATTTACATGTGACCCTGGTGAGCTGGATGGCTGGATGTGGGGAGGGCAGAATGATAATGAAATGCATTTTCTCTCTTTTTAGTCCAACAGAGTTTAATCGTTAGAGATCCCCCCGATTTGAATAAATATGGCTAAAAAGGCAGGGAGGGAAGAATAAAAGCCAGACGTGCTGTGGAAAATGTTTTTTTTAAGTGTGTGTGTGTGTGTTTTCTGCAAGCCACTTAAAAAGTATTTTATTTTGAATTTATTATTTTTCAATAAATGAGCAATAATTTGTCTGTGGGTTGGAATAATTTAGTCATTTTTTATGCAAATATTGCAAACCACAAATGACCAACCTCATTCAAACCTTCTATTTAAAAAAAAAACAAAAACAGAGCACACAACATGTCTCACACTTTTAAATTTTAAGATTAAACATGCTGTTAAAAGGGGTTTATGCAGTGTGTGTGTGTGAGAGAGAAAGAGAGCGAGAGAGGCAGAGATTAACAGGGAGAGTGGATGACAGCCTAGTCTGACATTAAGCTCCAGTCTAGTACATGAGAAAAGTGGATTGAATGGCTGACACCGGAGCCAAGTAGTGACAAAACTAATCCTCTGAGTGTGTCAGAAATAACAGTGTTGTATTTGAACACCAAGAGCTCGCCGGTTTCACACTCGTGCAGCACAAAACCAAAGGGCTGAGGATACGGGTGACAGTGTGAGCGCGTGGCTTCAGAAGCTGAGAAACAGTCATGGGTGTTCCAAAACAGCAACCTATAAATACAGGACTACCTTCAAAAATACAAAACATCTATATCTTAATTTAACATGTAACTTTTCTAAAAAAAAACAAACAAACTATCAATTCTTAATATTTGTGTAGAAATAAATGGTAAGACAATAATGAGAGGATAATGCCAGGAACAACTTATTTTTTACCTAATTCCATAGAATTCCTATATGGCAACATATGCCACATTAATAAGAAATGACAACAATTGTTCATAAAATAATGTCTAATATTTTAGGATTTCCTGCAGTGGAGTAAAACAGCTAAACATCTCCATCAATTGCAATCAATATGTGGGACAAGCTATAAAAAAGCCTTTTTGGATTCCATAAAAATAATAAAATTCTCTAATATTCCCACACTTCTAAGCATAATTGATCAAAATCCATAACTTCCTCTAGAGCAAATATATCTGGCTGTTAGACTCAAACCTTTATACTTTATCTATAGCATATTACAATCAAAACAGTGTAGGTTATTCAGTTTGAAACAAGATGAAAGACTACAAAGAGAAGAAAGCAACAGAGACAGATAGAGCTGTTGAATGTCAGTAGTGAAAATGAATCAAGCATACTGTTGTTCTGTATGTGTGTATTTATTTGTATGTGTGTGCGCACCAGCTGACTTCCAGTGTGTTTAACAAATAACCACAATTCAGCCACGCTGCCGAAGGAGCTGGCGCCATCACTTCACATTACCATCTCCTCGAAGCTCTGCCCTGCTGCACACAAACACACGCATACACGCATGTAGCCCTGCAGTGTGCCTTACAGACACACTCATTACAGCTGGTTTTACCTTATCTGGTCCTATTTAGCTTCAACACATTTCAGTGAGCACATTGCACACCGATTTACCTCCTACATAGAGCAGTAGTGATGGCATATGGCAAGACAAATGATTACACACTGACAATGAGTACAGCTTTTGTTCGCTTGAGACATTTTTTCTGCATATTCAGAGAATTTATGACTTTGGACCTTTGGAAAAAATGTACCTTTTTGAGATAAAATACCCCAATTTGTATTATTTGTAAGAGACTATGATTATAGTGATGAGTTGGAATCATTTGTCATAATAATCATGATATCATTGAAAGCTCTCAAAAATGTAATTATAAAAAGAGTCTGCACTTTATTTCAACATGCATTTCCATTCCAAAAGCTGGAACAAAAGTAAATGAAGACTTCAAACAAACAAGTGGTCTTTAAGGTGTTGATATAGGCATTTACATATAATATACAACATCATTTTTAAATAATAAGATCATTTCTTATCATATCATGTCATTTAATCTGTCAATTGACCTTTTGAACTTCTGCTTTCATAAATTAAAGTTATAATGAAAGACTATAATTCACATTGTGTCTACAGTATAATGTTTTGGTGAGCAAGATACTATGCTACATTATGTTCTATTTCAGGTATTAAAGTTAGGTTTTAATGAGGTAATTGCAACTTGTTGTTAAGCTTAAGAAACTGAGAAATAACCAGAAAATGTTAATTTTGTAATTACTGTATGGGCAGCTGTCACACCTCGTCACTGGTTGCTAAGGTTACATATGTGTAATTTAAAGTGGCCTACCTTATCCGAGCGTCCATTGTTGAGACCAAGGTTGCTGACAGCAGCCACCTTGGCATCAAGGACCTGCTGCTCTCTTTTCAGCTGCTCCTTCATCTGCTGGGCCTCGGCGAAGGCCTTGGTCACTGCCTCGTGGTCATTCAGGTAGGCTGTCGAAGACAGCGACGACAACAAGTCTGCTGAGACACGGACAGAGAAACAGACGGACAGTGATGCATACAGAGAGAGAGAGAGAGAGAGCAATTAATTGGCTTTTTACATTTGTTGAAACTGGGTAAAAACTGTAATCTGATAGATTTTGACTGTCTTTATCTACTGTTACTATAAGTTGCTTCAAAATGATAAAAGACAATAATAGAATGTGAAAGGAAGAAACTAAAATAGCACTTTGCTTTTACAGATGAGTAAATGAATGTGTGTGTGTGTGTGTGTGTGTGTGTGTGTTTATGTTCGCAAAGCTGGCAGGGGGTTTTCATCCAGAAAAAATCTTCCCCTGAACCATGAGGTAAAGACATTAACATATACTTTATGAGGGGAGTCTGCCAGGGCATTTGTCTCTCTCTCTCTCTCTCTCGCTCTCTCTCTCACACACACACACACACACACACACAAAAACACACACATTGACCACTTGTTTGTCAAACCGGGCACGTGAGTCACAGCGTGCCCCTAGCTAGCCTTGGTACTTGCTGCCCACTGTCTCCCTACCTGCGCTCAGTCGTAAACACACACTATATAATATACCTTCTAACAGCTAAATAACACAGTCATTCTCTCTGGTCTACCAACTCCTGTACTCTCCTTTTAATACTGTTAAAACATCAATCATTCATTTTCTTTTTCCCTGTTTGCACACACACACACACACACACACACACACCCCTTTGCCTCTTTTCATCCTCGAGGTTCTACTTTGAAGAGAGGTGGCCAGATGACTCTTATTACAGCTAAAAAGTCCTGCTAATTTCCCTGGTTGAGAACATTTGCAAATATCACATCTCCCCACTCTTCCTTCTTACCTATTATTTTTTTATTACTTCTACATCTTAGTCACCGATAACGTATCTAAGGCACCTGCACCACATATCCGTGTGAGTGTATGCCTGTGGTTGTGTACGCCATTATCACCTCTCTATGAGTTGTTTTAGCGTTTGACAAAGAGCTGCAGCTGGTTTATGGGGGTCTTTATCTGCACTAATCCGTGCTGCTAATACTATATGAGGCCAGATTACCAGCTTCAGATTGGTAATGACAGAGCCATGAATTCTTTCAGAAGTCATAACCAGAAAATCTGGATGTGAGTGAGGACCAAAAAGGGGATAGAGAAGCAGTGGGAGAGGACAGAAGAGGGAGAAGAGTGAGGGCAATGGAATCAAATGGCAGTCAGTTTTAATCTTAAATATAAAAATGGGAGGGGGACTGACAAACATTGTGAATGTTAATGCGTGTGAGTGAATCTCGCTTAAACTGACAGTGATGCCAAGCATTTAGACAAGTGAATGTGACCCACATGAGGGGGGTTGCGCTTTTTCTCATTTTATACATACAAGTTAAGTCTGAGTGCCAGATCTCTACAGACAGGCATAATACATTTGATTTGAAGATGTATGGACAGACAGATGAAGTGATGAGAAGGACGACCTTGCCTCTCAGTTGGTAGGTGTTAAAAAAAGAAAGAGAGGTGCACTATGAAAAGTTCACAGAATCATATGAACTGAAGCTGTCCTCTAACAGTCTTCAATAAACAAAATAAAAATCTGTCTACCTGCAGATATGACCCAAATGTTCTAAAAGCCTTAGTGAGGACAAACACCACAACAGCATAAAACCATTCAGACTGCATGCAGTTTATTTGATTTACTAGCTTAATATTAAACTAAGGCCTATAAAATCTATGTAACACTGGTACTGTGCTCCAATAGAAGTGATGCAAAACTCTAACAGCATGCTAAACGAGGATATGGTCCTTTAAAGTCCAAACAACTAGTTGTCGATAAATATACCTATTTAACATTATGCAAAAATAGACAGTTTTCAAATAATCAGTAACAGAAGTTCTGAGATCCTTTACAATCATGTAAATTACAGTACTAATACAACAATAAAAAAATACTCCATTAATAGTAACACTCCTGCATTTCAAAGTTCCATAAAAGTAGAGATATAAGCAAAATGAACTAAATATCAAAAGTAAAAGTACTTTTGCATCTTCCTTATATTATTATATAACACATAATATATACTGAGTTGTTATTATAGATGCACTAACACTGTATGTAAGCAGCAGTTTGATGTTGTAGCATTTTAAGGCTGAGGTAAAGCTAATTTTGAATACTTTCCATGCAGGAAAAAATACAGTACATTGTCTCTGCAATGTAGTGGAGTAGGAGTATAAAGTAGCATAAAATGGAAATACTTAATTAAAGTACAAGTACTTTGAAATTGTACTTATGTACAACAGCTGAGTAAATGTAATGTATTTACTTACTTTTTATGACTTCTCTGGGAAACTTTGTGATTATTGTGACTATTCTTTGTGATATCCTGTTCAGTGCACATAAAACATCCATCTAATAATACCATGCAGCAGCCACTTTCGGCTTTTCCCATTTTAGGGGTTGCCACAGCGACGACTCGCATGTTGATATTTGGCACGTGTTTTATGCCGGATGCCCTTCCTGACACAACCCTGATTCGAACCCGAGCCACAGCGGCGAGAGCACTGCGCCTTAACCACTAGCCTACCAGGGACAGCTTGTCCAGCTAATAATACCATCACACATTGTTAATAGTCTCCTAATCTTTAACAGCTGCAATTTCAAAGAACTACTTCTATATTGCTTATGGTTTGTCTTTCCTTTAAAAAAAAAAAAAAGAACACAACCCATTTGGCACTTGTTATTTTATGTTTGTTTTGTTTTTTTTTTTACTGTCCTCATTTGTAAATCCTAACCCAACTCGAAATACCTTAATATCCCTGTGACTGGAAGTGAACAAGGTATGAATTCTTCTCTAAAAATAGAATTAAGTTCTATGTACATTGCTGGATTCTCACTAAAGTTTTACCACCTTTTAATTTCCACTACATGTGTCTGTTCCTGTGTGAATTTAAATAACCTGAACACACTTTCAGAGTCTACACCACCCACCCACATATCCCCACAAACACACACATAAATACGCATGCTCCCACATCAAAACAACCACCCCAAAATGCTTTTCCAATTTGTGTGGCCCTTCTATCTCCTCTGAACTTGTAACAGGAATCCTAATGCGACTATGAACTGTAATAACAAATGTGCTGGTGACCGGGTAAATTCAGTGGCAACAGATGGGACCATGAGCTGCAGCATAACTGGGATCTGTGACACAAAACACACTGGTCTCCACACACAAATAATTCAGCAGAGATCGCATACAAACTTTAAACACTGTAATCCATTTTTCTGAACAAAAAACATCTGGGACCGCAAATCCACTAATCTGATATTAAATCCACCAATTTGTTGAAAAACAGTGAGATTAGCCAAAAAGTCAGAGAAAATCACTACATGGGAGGAGGAGGTGGGATTGTGTTTGTGTGTGTTGAATGTGTGTGTGTGCTGTCATTGTGTCATTAATTCTGGTATTTGAGCTGTCCTGGCTCATGTAAGAGGCTTTCCTAATCTCATTGGTGATACCTCCTGTCTGTCATGTGTTCCTCTCTTTATTATTCCCCGCTTCACCACTCAGAAAAAAAACTGTTAATCCCCCCCCGCCCGCCATTCCTATGTCTCTCTGTCTCTTTCAGTCACTAATAAACACATAACAATGAAGCAGCCTCAAGGTAAATAGCGACATGGAAGAAAAACACAAACACACTAATTATAGCCTGTTACATATGTGTAATATTTGAACTATCAGTGCTGCATGAAAAATGGATTAAGATTACAAAATAGTGATTCATTTATGTCATATTCTGTGTATGTGTACATATGGTCCAGTATGATTATGGTTCTGGCACTAGCAACACTAAGAACACTACCAGAAAAGTGCTATTTCTGTCATCACCACTTCCTGCAGACCTATTAGTGTTACCTTTAAAGATATATATTGTCATAAGGAGAACAATTTCTCAAAATTATATAGTATAGATGCTTTTATTGGACACTTTGTTGTGTACAGTATGAGCGTGTACACATTTAAAGGATGATTTAGGTTTATTACTCTACAGCTTGAGTATTATTTTCGGTTTTGACCATCCTTTCTATTGGTAGTAGTAATAATATATTCACCAAATTAGTTGCTGAGATCTGGAAATGCAGAAATGTCTGGGCCACAGTCAGATAAATCTGCCAGGACTGAGATAAAACTATGTTAGATAAACTAAACTGGAAGCGAAAACAGGGCTAATGTTCAAACTATCACCAAAACTGTCTGTATATTGACACGTTGCTGTGGTTACGCAGACACAGGGTGTACAATGAATCTGTAAAAACGTCTGGCTTGCATACCTGTCTAATAATCAGACTGCTTTTTTGCTTTCATTGTTCCAACTTTGCTGTAGCCCCAATAGCATTGATAATAATTCGCATCATTTCTTTAACTTGACATTATTATCAGATTTCTTGTTTTAGGCGGCATCATTTTGTTTTGCCCCAGCAAAACAATAGTGAGTGATACCAGGGGTGGATCTAGAAAATTTTGAATGATGTGACTGGAATGGGGCACAGACATGTAAGAGGCAAATTAAACCCTTAGTGCTACGAAATATTAAGACATACATTATTAAGAATCATAATGCTTAGTTTGTGTAAAAATGAGACACACATAGTGCTTTTTTTAGCTAACTCTGCCTGTGCTCTTTGCCGGGGGCATTGCTGCTGCACAGCCCCCCCCCACTCAGGCTAAGTACTCCACAACAACACAGTGGGAGAAATTAATGCAAATATGATACGTTCAATTCTTGTGAACATGATATCTCTGAAACATCTTAAGGGAATTTGTTCAAATTTGGCACAAATGTTCACTTGGGCTCAAGAATGAACTGATTAGATTTTGGTGGTCAAAGGTCAAGGTCACAGTGAACTCACATTTGTACCATTCCTGTGAATTTGACTGGTTGGCAGAGGCATACGACCGTGAATCTGTTATTCTGGTTCATAGATGTAGCTAAGTAACCAGCTGGCATTTTAGGATCATGATATGGTCCTTCTTACTTTCATCAAAGAAGCTCAGACTATCTTTCCATCCAGGTGGACACTGCAGTCCATTAGCACAATCCCACACTTATTTGAAATAAATGCTAAATAAACTGGAGATGTATGTGGTGTTCCAGGAGTCTGGATCTGAGCTAACCATATTCCCAAAGCTTAGCGATCATTTTCGTGAGTGCAGGATTATAACAGCTGATGGCCAACTGTCAAAACTATGAAAAAGACCCAATCTGTGGATTATCTGTTAAATTTCCTTTGACGTGTGTATCTGTGCGTGTGAGGGATACTTAAGTCCACTTACCTATTGAGCTGACTCTGGATGGTGGTCCTCCAATGCTGGAGGGGGTGGCGCTGTGCTTCATAGAGCCGGTGGGGCCCAGCTTGGCAGCAGCAGCAGCAACAGGGACCTGTGGGGAAGTTGGGGGGGAGTTGGGTGACTTGCTCTCGGATGCCTTAGGCTTGGCCGACAGGTTCAGTGGCTGTGCACTCTCACTGTCCTGCAAAAACCAAAACAGCACAGTTTCGCCTGCTGTGACCACCATAAGAATTTGGAAGCAGGAGGCAGGGGGTGGACCCTTCGCCCTCCCTCACTGAAACCACTCACAATGGAGGCTTTAAAATGTTCTAATTCAATGGGAATCCATGCACAGGCAAGCCTGGTGGGACAGATGACAAGGTGCATGCCACTGCCCATCTCCAAACAGCTCATCATAAGCAAAAATATTTAACAGCACAAACAAAATAACTCACAGCAAAGTCACCCTTCAATCAGGACATAGACAAGATGTTTCAACATGCACATGCCACATGCAGGCTCCAATATACATGCTCTACTCTATAATGCTGCTCCTCAACATGCTTAAAACAAGGCCAGTGGCAAGAGCAACAGTGAAACACCTGAGCCGAAGAACACCTTGAAATCATTCTGAAAACTAACAAACTCCTTCTCTAAGAATAACACCTCCTTCATACTGTCTTAACTGCTGCGGGAGACTAAAAACATGCTGGTGCCTTAATGTACAAAAAAGCAAATGGAGCAGAGGACTGTCTGCTATTTCAGTGTTCATTTGCTCCAATAAAGACAAGGGACCTTCATGGGAGTGTGTGGCAGGAACAGCAAAGCAGCACCTTCTGCCTCAACGACAACTACACGCACTAACTCACAGCCCCACAGCAACCAATCAATACATCTTGTGAAGCAGATATATTTTTTTGTTTCTGTTTGCTAGTTTTAAAAAAAATCTTTTTATTTCAAATAATTTATAATAATATATTTTTCATTTGATTCTTCATTCTTGGATGTCTGCACATAGCAACGTTAATACAGCAGCCCTAAATGAATCGGTACGCAGACCACCACACAACACTGGGGTCTGTTATCACATTAATTGTCATGGCAACATCCCCCCTGCTGATGACCTAATCCAATCAAGGGGATCTTTTGATGGGGGGGGGGGGGGGGCATGTGAGGAGGAGGAAGGAAGGAATTAGATCACAGAAGGGTCAGATATGCACAGACCACTCTGTGTAAGTAAAACTCCGCAATTAAAAGGCAGACACAATGTGGGATAAGGGATGGCTTAATGAGCACACCAGTAAAGATGCACACCACTAGTGTCTACACGGTGTAGAAATAGAGTTAGTTTTTTTTTTATTATTATTTTGATTTATACAGTAATATATTAACAGTGTATATTTTTACAAAAGGAGCCATTAGTATTACAGGTGTGGTCCAATAATAGCTGAATTTAAACCTTGCATGGAGAAAAGAACAGAGATTATTTTGCTTTATTTCCTTGTCATTAGTCTAAATGCTACTTAGGCAGAGTAGAATCTAGCAGTAGGATCCAAAAAGAGAGGAAGTACTATATGCATGTGCATTTGGTATCTCCTGTTATTAAAGTCGACTTTCCCTGATTTCCGCTCTTTCAGTTGTACTAAACCTTATGAGCCCCTCACAACTTAATTAAGCCCTTCCAATTAAGGCACTACGTGTGTGTGCCTATGTGTGTGTGTGTGTGTGTGTGTGTGTGATTGCAAGTTTGTGTGTGTTTGTGCATGTGCAATGAGGCCTAACCGGATTGTCTTTCATTAGGGGGGTCTTTCTAAATAAACGAAGAACCCCCAAAGATGCCTTCAGTGAAACAATGGACTGGGTAAGAAGAGCAGAGAAAGGAGAAGAAAAAAAATGAGCAGGATCTTCTCAACCCTGACCCATATTATGGTGGGCTTTGGCGGAAAATGAGTTTGAATATTTATTACATATAGATAATGCCTCCGCATCTTGTACAGTGGATGGGGAAGTTTCCTCTCTGTGCCAAGCCAAATCCTGTGGTGGGAAAGTGGCCAACCTGCATTATGCCAGTATGGAGGAATTAGGCTTGGACTGACTTGTTTGTTGTTTGTGTGTTTGTGTGTGTGCGCGCGTGTTTGTGTGTGTGTGTATGTGAGGCCTCCAAAGCCTCTGAAAGGCTTGGAATCTTGAATTAATACAATTGCTTTTGTGTCTGTGTTGGCTGATGATACAGTCTCCAGCTTTGAGACTGAAAAACATGCAGAGTGATAGTGAGAGCCAGAGGGACAAAGAGGAAGCAGGAGGGGAGAGATAATGTGTGTGTGTGTGTGTGTGTGTGTTGGGGGGGTTTGTATCACCTCTGTGGATGCTGACGTGAAAGTGACATCATGGCTCTGCATCTTATCACAGGAGCTGATGGTTCAATTAACAGGACAAGTGTGTGTGCCTCTACCATTTATCCTGGTCAGGTCTCCATGTGTGCTACAATGTCCATGTTGAGACCTTTACATGTGCCTCTCTCTCTTCCTCTGTGCTCCTCTCTGTGTTTCCTCCTCTCTTCCCTTCCTTTCAGCTATAAGTTACTTTTTGGATATTAATTATATTGTAATATCTAATTCTATCAGGGAGCAGACAACACAGAAAAGGCAGATATGGCACTGCTTCTTCCAGTATGTGGCACTGATCCACACACTAACTCCTTAAAAGTGTAAATGCACTTCACATTTTTGACTAATTTGTATTTGGAGACCTGACTTCATTTGTACTTCTTAATATAGCCTACTTTTGAGAATGATATATTTTGTTTAAACGTGTACTCCCAATGCAAAATAGCCTATAGCCCTCTGATAAAAGTTGCTGAGTCAAAGCTACAGTATTTGTAGTGAAGTACAAGTAGAACGTTGCATTTGAATTACACTATTATAATGGGCTGTATGCAAACCTGCTTAAATGTGAAGATCCACCCTTGTGTACAAGGAATCTGCATGTATACTGCAGTGATTTGTGCGAGTGTGTGTGATGGGTCTGCGTGGTTTCTACTTGGTGTCTTGTTCTACAACTGTGTCTCTGTGTGTGCATCCCTCTGTTTCACCCGAGGGTAAAGCACTTAAGCAGTATGTGCCTGAGTCCAAACAGCTGTGAGCAGAAGAAGACAGGGGGTCTCTAAATAACTAGAGATCTGGGATAGAGCTCAGAGGGGGAGCACATCTCTGAAATATACATGTCACTCATCTAGAGAGGGACAGAAAGAGTGAGAGAGGAAAAGCAAGAGGGTTAAAAAGAACGAGTGAGAGCTCTGCAGTGGTCAGACTGAACAAATGAAATCAAAAGAGGAGGAGGGTGAGAGACTGACAGACACAGGGAGATAAGAAAAAGAATCTATAAACACCACAGAGAACTTATAGTATGTAATGTTTGTCTCTACATGCTCACAAACTGAGCTACTGCATGGGGCAATAACAACAAAACCGTTCAGTGCTCAAATGACCATTTCGGATCCATGGGGCCAGTCTGGGTACATGTGGGTCTACTCCCCAGTTTGCCACTCCTGCTGGACTGGGGAGGCCATTATGGTTTCCCACTTCCCTTCCACCACATACCACATCACTTGTCTGTCAGCACAACTCCATATATATGGTAATAAGATGTGTAGCTGTGGGGTGGGATGGTTACACACACGTGTGTGTGTAATGGAGGTTTAGGGAAGGGTTGCTGGACAAGGAAGCAGGGTAGCAAGCTCTGTGGTCACCCACCACCAGCTTTAATCTGTGCTGTCCTGACAGCATAACAGTGTGTATCTGCATGTGTGTTTTTGGACACAGGGCTGGGATAGGAAGTGATAAGATTTTATTGATACCAATGCCATTATCGATTTTGCTTATCATTCAGTTTCCCCTTAGTGATTCCTGACTAATTTTCTATTTGGAAAAAAGCAGACGTGCAGAGTTTGTTGCCATAATGCATTAGATGGAATAATTTGGAACTCGGTCTCAACTGGAACTGGTTCTTGATTCCCATCCCTACACAGGAGGTGGCATGGGGCAAGAAAAAGGAAAAGAAAGGACAAGTAAGAAGAAAGAGAAGGTGAGAAAAGGAAAGGGAGTTTGAAAACTTGGTTAAAATGTAGAAATGTAATTTGGACATCTAAATTTAGACTGTCAAACTCTGTGGAATAGAAGCCGTCCCTGGTAGGCTAGTGGTTAAGGCACAGTGCTCCTGCCGCTGTAGCCTGGGTTCGAATCAGGGTTGTGTCAGGAAGGGCATCCGGTGTAAAACACATGCCGAAATGTCAACATGCGAGTCATCAGTGTGACAATTCATTGTGGCGACCCCTGAATGGGAAAAAGCCAAAAGTGACTTTCTAAACTCTGTCCAACTCTTGGGCAGTCAACTCCGATCCCATGTGTATGTCAATGTGTGTGTGTTGCTGACTGACCACTACACTGGTGGGGAGTCCAAGACTGGACGGAGGATGACAGGGTGCATGGGAGTCATGTGTGTGTGTGGGAGGTGATCAGGGTTGCTAGAGCCAACCAGATATTCATAGAATTCCACTTGGATGGACACAAGGCCTTCAGTCCTATTGGGCAGCCAGCCGAAAAAACTGTACAAACACCAATACATTCTCAAATCCATCATGTCTAGATACCAACAGGAGTTTTTGTGATAAAGCTGGAATATTTGATGTGCTGAGATGACTGTGATTTTTGGCAGGTAAAGTTTGTACCAAGGTGTGTAGGAGCTGACAGTTACTTAGGAAACTTGTTTGACAGCAAAACTCAAAATGTGAGACACAATCTCATCCAGGCAGACATTCAGTCTCTCAGTTTGTGTAGTAAGACTAGAAAGGCCAACAGTTAGATTGCAAATTTCATTTCTGGTTATACTGTAATTGAGTCCAAAAAATAGTATTTTCTTAAGAATTTTGCAGTGTATTAGGAATATTTTGTTTTATACAGCAACCCTTTTTTAAGTGAATGTTGAAATAAGAAAGACTTAGGTAGGTCTCTGCACTAGATTAAAGAAAAAAACTAAACTTAGTTTTGGAAAATACTAATTAAATTTGCAGTGAAAATAGTTGGCCAGACTAAAACTGTACTTCACAAAAATAAAGCTTTAAGGACTTAATTACAGATAAGAATGACTTGTTTATAAGGGTATGTGTGTTTTATTAGACTGGACATTTAAAAAATCTGTGGTTAATACTGACCATTAAGCCTTGACAGCCAACTCTCCAAACCCTGAATCCCACTGGCATTGACACATTTACTGTACATGCACCAACTTCTCTTTTACCTTGGTCTTGCTTGGTGGTGGGGAGCTGCGGCACTTGTCAGTCTGTATGTGTGTGTTGCTAGGTGGGGAGTGTGTGCCCAGGTTGGTTTGGGGCGGCAGGCTGCCTCCATGCTGCTTGGCCCCTGGGGAAACTTGCATTGCTGCCAGCTGAGCTGCGTACAACTGCTGCAAAGTCAGAGAGACAGGTAGAGAGAGACAACGAGATGTAGGAAGATAGAAAGACAAGAAAGAGTAGATTGGGGTGGGGAACAGAGAGAGTAAGAAAAGAAGAAGATAGAGGGGAAAAAGAAAAGGGGGAGGAGAATAAAGGGCCAATATAAATAAATTAATACTCAAGAGCACACAAAGAAAAAAGAAGACACCTGATTAAAAGCTCTGGAAGAAGAGGCCATTAGCGGCCTGGCCTCTGTTTATGTGACAGAGAGAGGGACAGCTCCACTGTCAAACTCCTCTCTCACCCCATTGGAGAAGCGCTAACAGCCTCTCTGACAGGCCCAGAGAAGGCTATGTCCCCTCCAGGTACAACATGGGAGAAAGAGACATTCCAGCTATTGAGGTCATGCCAGCAAGCCCAGCTCTCACTCAAGGTGGAAAAAAGTGATGTTGTAGAAAGAAAGAGAGAGTGACAGAGACAAGTAAGAAAATTAATAAAGCTGTATGCCAAATGGGGCATGCAAAGTTTCTCGTGTGCTGACTATAAAGCACACTAGTCTAAAAAAAGAAGTGATTCAATATCTGTTTTTGGAAACAAACAAACAAAAAATGGTTTTCCATATTCTTTATTTATGTATTTAATTGATTTCCAATTAAATAAAATCATTATGGCGTGAGCTGCTATGGTGTGAACATACTCAGGAATATTTATGCAATACCACTGTATCACACAAAACAGTCTCTGGCCAGTATTTCTACAGGAACAGATACAGCATAATATTCACAACTTGGAAAGCGTCTCAGCGTTCATAAATACTTCTTTCTGTGTCTTCGTCCACTGAATCATCCTGCAAAGCTCAATCACTTTTATGTCGGCTAATATAAATCTCCAAGACACTGTTTTGATTTCCTGAGAATTGTTATTCCCTCTGAAGAGCAGCAGAACGTTTCTTTTTTGTGAGAAGTAACTGATGTATTGCTTTATATTTCTGAATAGTTATAATTGTTATTATTTATTTCTAGTTGAAGTTTTTCCTGGAACAAAACCATCCTTTTTTTAGTTTAACTTCTGTCCTTCTGTTGGCGCTTGGCTGCTGGCCACAGGCGTCAAACAAAGGCTGGTTTATGCAAATGGACAAGGAAGAGATGCTGTCGCTGCTAGTTCTCCCTCTCTCTTTCTGTTCGTACCTTTCTCTATCTCTCTTGACAGCCACATTAACTCCTGTTCTCCTCTGCTATCTTAAATAAAGACATTTATCTCTCATTATATAAACAAGGGAAAAAATAGACATTTAAACTGGCAGCACATACACTTACACATAAATGTATTTTGGAAGAAACTCAGATAGATTGTGAAATAATCTCTGCCTGACTGCCTATCACATGTGGCAACAACAGTACTGGCTGTCCAACAATGTAACAGCAATGTTAAAAGCAAGTTTTCTATTACAGTGCTCTGTCTTTTTCTATTGCTTTTATTGAATTCACAAACTTTTCTTTTACTCTTAAATAAGATACCTGCAATTCCAAGAGAGTAAATTGTATTCTGAGGCAAAAATCAAAATAGGGCTCAAGGTAATTTTATCCCTAATAAACACTTTTAGACTGGATGGTTTACATTTAAGAAACAGTGAACTGGGAAATAGCTAAGGAGAAGGGTTGTTCACATATTATTTGCCATAATAAACCCATGCCCAGAGTGTCAGCATCTGCCACTGTTATGGACACAAAAGGAAACTTTGATAATTGAGATATATACAGTAGATGGGTGTGCTGGTGCTGATGTGGAAATCAGCAAGATGCCGGTCCTGTGCCGGCAAGTTACACGGACACAGCACAGAGGACCAGCTCAGTGTTCTTGGATTTCTCTTCAATTATCTAGACTACAGCTCCCGGGGTGGGGCGTTGCATTCGAGCATGAACACCTCACCACCACCACCACCCACCAGCGAGTGGACCACAGACAGTGGGTGTACATGTGGGCATGTATGTGTGTCCTGCCATATTCGGACCAGTGATTCAAAGGGTTCTTTATTTACAGAGTGAATCAAGTTCCATTACAAGGCCAGCTCCCATCACTCAAAGACTGCTCAATGGGCCGGTAACACACCCACACACAGGCACATGCACTGCCTCTCTCACATACACACATGGTGTACAGAGGACAGAGGCACTGTGGAGCGCACTCAACAAACAGGAAGTGACAGAGCAAAGCCCCCTGGGGTGACTGAAGGAGCAAACACACAAAAGCCCAGACATACACATACAACATCACAGTGAGTGGGGACAGATTCAGTCATTACAGGATGAGACAAAGAAATTTGAAATGTCACTCACTAGCCAGACACACTGCTGAGCCGAGCTGCGAGTATGTTCATGTGTGTTTGGGTGTGTTGGAACTGTTAAGACCTGTTCTTCACCTTTCTGTCCCAATCCCTAAATACAAGACCAAACAGCAACACATCTGGATGTATTTGTGTGACACCGCTTCCATGGCATGTACTGTATATGTATGCCTGTGTGCATCATTAAAAACTGCAGTTATAAGATGCCTCCTGAAAACAGGAGCAGGAACATAACAGTCTTGATGTTATTAGATTCTATTGCAGCATTTGACACTGTGGATCATGAATTACTTTGCGATAGAATGGAAAACTGGGTCAGACTATTGGGAACCATCCTCAGGTGGCTCAGATAATACCTAGAAAACAGGGGATACATAGTCAGCATCTCTAAATATAAATCTGAAAGAACCACCATGAAGTACATGAAGTAATGGGTGTGGGTTTAATATATTGACTGTTAGAGGCCGGGACAGGATGGGACCCCATAGGCAGGCACAGTCAGAGAGTGGAGAGGAAACTGAGTTTATTGTACAAAACAGACACAGGACTAGTGGGGTGGTCAGGCTGGGAACCCAGAAGACTGGTGTTGATGAGTTGAGAGCCGAGTGGTGCTGTAGAACAGGGAGTGGGTGGCGGAGCTGGCTGCTGGGGATGAGAGGTGGAGGCAGATGTGCACCCCACGTCAAGCATCAAGACAGGTTGGAGAGTGACATTCACATTGAGCGTTGGGAGTGGATGCAGCATAGCACTCATGTTCGACACTAGGAAAAGGCAGGAGAGTTGTGCTCGTACCGACCGCGGGAGCTGCACCCACCCCGGGAATCAGGAGGACCATGATGACAGATAAGCTGGTTCAGCGACAGGAGGGAAAGCTGGGGAGTCATACCCATGCTGAGTTTCAGAAGAAGCAGGATGTTTCACGGGTTGGAGTAGCCAGGACAGGTTCATGTAACAACCATTACAAACTGACCAACGCATTGTGAAAAGCGCCATGACATAAGCAATGATCCAGTGTCAGGCTGAGGGAAAGGAGGAGTATTTATGTGGGAATGAGTCCAGGAATAATAAGCTGCAGGTGGAGGTGATCAGAGCTAATTGGCATGACATGGCAGAACAGCAGGGAGAGAGGGGGAAAACAGCACAAAATCAGGAAACATAGTTCACAAACCATGACACTGATGTCACATCTCAATAAATTCCAGAATCCGGAAATGCAAAAAATGTTCCACATTAGGGCAACTAACCCCAGCTAAATTACAGTAAAGAATCACTTCTCCTGCATCATATACTGTAGGCTATTGCGCATAACCTTTTGAAGTTATATCATGTTAACACTAGGTGAAATAAACAACTCCAAATTCTGTTTTTTAAGGCATCACACATTAAAATGAAATAGTAACGTATACATAACGTGATCCATGTGTGCCAAGTGAGCTATAAATACATTTCAAAGAACTGAACAGAGAAAATAGTTTTTACATGTTTGTAAACCTTGATTTTATTTGTAGATTACTGAACACACATTTGTGGTCAATAATGAGACACACAAGTTGTTTTTACAGATTTGTAAATCTCGATTTTTTTGGAGGTTACTGAACACATTTGTGGTCATCATGAGATCCAGTTTGTCATAGCTATCCAAATCTGTTTTTACCCATTTGTACTCTTGACTTGTAAATCTTTGAATATGCATTTGTGGCTAGTTATGAGAGGATTTTACCCCCATAGGAACCAGTTTCCATTAGAACTTCCACTTTAAAACTAAGCTAAAGACTGTTCATTTGTTTTTAATTAATGTTTCTTAATTCCTCCCAATTAATGCACTTTATTTCTGTACTGCTTCTATTTTTACTTTTATTTTTCATCCATTGCTCAATGACCAACTGCCTTCATTGTACTGTTGAGCTGACTATATAAATACTGATGGTTCAGATTTTCTGGAAGAAAATACACCCACCTCTGGTTAGTCTTGGGAAGACTGAAGTAAAGGTGTACAAGTTTATTAAGTGAGAATGCACAATTTGTTATAGCCATCCTAAAGGTTTTTGGGACTGTTAGCTTACTGTATAGACACTGGTGGTGTTATGGTTTGTGACTGCTTCCTGTTTTTGTTTTGTTCTGTTTATTGCCCGTCTCTCCTTACCACTCTGCCATGTCAGTCTCATTAGCTCTGATCAGTTTCACCTGCGGCTTATCTCCCGGTTCACTTCACTATATATACACCCTCTTCCCGTTCATTCCCCACTGGTTCATCACACGTTTATGCTCACCTGCTACCCGAAGCTCCAGTTTTCCATCTCCCGACTCTGCACTCTCCAGCTTTGTTTCCCGGCCCTGTCTTCTCCACTCCCCAGCTCCAGTTCATCGTTCCCCGACTGACTCTTCAGTTCAGCACTCCCAGCACCACGCTACTTGCCCGCCTTCATCCCCAACGCCATGCCACTTGCCTGCTTCTCCTCCGGCTCCACGCCTCTTGTCTGCTTCGTCCCAAGTACTACGCTGCCAGCCAGTTATGTCCAGAGCCTGCTCAACCTCCGTCCCATCCAGTACTTGTTGCGTTTCTGCCTCCTCTCTCCTCCACCCAGTAACCTGTTCTTTGTTTGCGTTTAATAAACTCCTTTATGTTCGACTACTGGTGTGTCTGTACATTGGGTCCACTTGTACCTGCTCCTTGACAGGTGTTTCTAATAAAATAATAATAAAAAGAAAGTACATCTGCTTCTTATGTTAAAGTGCTCAGACTTTTGTCTTAGGAAGACTGAAGTAAAGGGATGCCAAATATAATGAGAACAGTGAGAACCCACAGTGTGCCACAGCTATACTAAAAGTATTAGGTATCTACTCATGCATGTTGCTACTTGTACTGTCTTGTAATTTTTGCTTTTAAGTAATATTTAATGTTTTATGTAATTTGCATTCTGATGTTTTATCTATATACGTAATAATGTTTTATCTTTGTGTGTATTTTGTATGCATTTTAATGTTTTAACCATCCAAGTGCATTGTGTTAAGCAATTTGAATTGTCTTTGCCTTGCATATCCAACCCTGAGCTCTGTAGACAAGACGTGAAAAGGGGATGTGTGATTGTTTGGTATTAGTACTACTGACACTGTGTGTATGTATGCTCACATACAGTATACCAGTGGTTCTCAAATATTTTCTGTCATTCCCCACTTAAGAGGGTGGGTGAATTTTCAAGCCCCACTTGTCAACAAAATGATAATGAAATTGGCCAATTTCAAGTGTATTGAAATATCAAATAACACCAAGTTCAAAACAGACAAAATATAAGTGCAACTGTATCGTTTGACAGAGGGATAGTTTTCAATTTTGCAGTACTTGTGTCATCCAGCATAACTGACACCATGTCTACAGCAGCAGGAAGAATGAGCACCGGGCAATTCTTTATGCAACTTTGAAGGAAGCCATTTGTGCTTTGCTGTTCACTGATGCAGATTTTACCATGCGATTTTCCTGATGACAGTTTTCTGCCCGTTTTC
>NW_018127931.1:364980-390305 GCF_001952655.1 Monopterus albus | reverse complement strand
CTTTGTTTTTTTTTTTTTTTTTTTGTCTGCTTGTGCTGAATCGCCAGCTATTTTGTGGTCCATGTAACACATTTATCCATTTATATTATTATGCCTACTACGTACACTATTGGCCCTCTGTGTGAAAGTTTCCTTATATTGTTGCGCTGCAGTTAACATGCCGACGTTAAACCGTTATTGTTGCACTATGGTTCCACTTTTTTCTCCCGGCCCCGAACTGATGTTATTTTAATTTACTTGTATTAATGACCCATTTCTAATTTTCTCCATTCATTGCGCCCCACCTGTCATGTCTTTATTCCCCACTAGTGGGGCGCGCCCCACACTTTGAGAACCACAACAGTATACACACTAAGCTGTTGTTTCTCTTGTCATCTTAGTAGGGATCAATGTGTGTGTGTGATTCTTGGTCAGTAATCTGGATCTTTAGTCAGATTACCAGATCGTCTAGTCTTTGTTATCAGAGTTAGTGATGCTCCAGAGCAGTCTGAGCTCTATTGTTTACACAGACATGGAGGACTATTCTATGGATTTTAATGGATTCTTCTCTGACTTTCTGTCTGTTTGATTTCCTGTTTGCCTGACCATGTTTTTTTCACATCTGGGTTGTTTGAGTACTGCGAGACAAAAAATAACAGAAGCAAGTGTGGACTGACTGTGAGTCAAAGGCATTCAACAGAAAAACTGTTTTTACATCTTATCAGCTTTCAGTTTGTCTCTTTTGAGATTCTCATTGAAGTAACTGAAACCGGGGCAGCACGGTGGCACAGTGGTTAGCGCCGTTGCCTCCCAGCGAGAAGGTTCCAGGTTCGGGCCCCACCTGGGACCTTTCTGTGTGGAGTTTGCATGTTCTCCCCGTGCTTGCGTGGGTTCTCTCCTGGTACTCCGGCTTCCTCCCACTGACCAAAGACATGCAGCTTAGGTTGATTGGTGTCTCTAAATTGCCCATAGGAGTGCGTGCGTGTATGTGTGGTTGTTCGTCTATGTGTTAGCCCTGTGATGGATTGGCGACCTGTCCAGGGTGTACCCCGCCTTCGCCCGATTGCCGGCCGGGATTGGCTCCGGCCCCACCCGTGACCCCGTTCAGGGACCAAGCGGTAGAAAATGAATGAATGAATAAATGTAACTGAAACCTACTTATGATTGAAGTAAACAATAAATAAATAAAAACTACCCACACAGAATGATGAATGCAGTGGTCAAGGTTATAGTGTCAGGTTTGCTCGGCCACTCTGGCCTCCCTCACCTTTCCTACTGTCTCTTGCCCCATTACTCTTATCACGTTCACCTGTTCCTCACTCCCTTATCACCAGCTGCACTTGATTAGGTCACTCTCACTATATTACCCGGTTTCACTCCTCAGTCACTTGCCAGTTCTTTCTAGTCACTAGGCCAACCTTACTCTGTGCGTTGTCATTGTTTTTGTATGTATTTATCCCCTTGCCAGCTACTGTTTTGTGTTCCCCCCATGGACTGTTCCTCCAGACCGTGGCTCCACTCTCTCCTCCCAGGCAGGTCAATGCGCAGTCGCCTATCTATTCCACTATTGCCTCCATCTCTCTGTCTCTACCTTCAGTACCACCATCATCGTCGACCAGCCCAGGAGTGACCCCACCTACGCAGCTCGGCCCAGCTCTCCATCTCCTCACCTCCTGCGGTTGGTCAAACACCCGGCTACTACTCATCTACAGGACTACGTACTATTTCCCTCTGTGTATTGTCACTCCTTTGATCACTATATATATAATAAATCATTGTTTGCACCGAAGTCAGCTACCTGGGTTCGCCTCTTTCCTCGTTCGCACTGACTGGTGCGAACGGATCTTAACATATATAACATGATTACAATATATTCCTTATACCTGTACAGCACAGTCTCAAGAACAAATAGAACAATAATACATATGTGAATTTTCTTTGACAACAAATATTTTAAGTATTTTCTCTTTGTGCTTGCTTTAGACAGACAAGATTTTATCGAATTACCTACAGTGAATTACTTTTATTGTTATTGCTGCTAGTTCAATAGTGCAAGCTAAACATTTTATTTTTGAAATTCATCACAATTTGGAGACAAAGTCTAGAAATGGACAGTCAAAGTAAATAAGTAGACTTTTACACTAATAATATGTCATAATAAATTATAGACTTTGAAAATCCTGTTATTTTCCTCATTAGGTGTTCAGAAGTGTTAAGGCAGAATCTTCTTAACTATAGTCACTTATCTCTGCTGTCTATTGATTTCACATTGATCCCATGCTGCTATCACAAAATGACATTTCCTTGCAGATCTAACAGGCCTATAGGACCGAGAAGAAGATATCAACACTGAACTTTTCACATCTGAAGAAAACACTTTCTCTCTTCCAGATAAAGCTTGTTGAAAAAACGAATTGCTCAAATGATTTTTCATTTACCTTCTTTCATCTGTCCCTGTCTTTTTTTCCCTCTTTTTCTCCCTCTTCCCTCCCCCTCCCTGCCTGTCCGTTGTTAGTCCATCCATCTCTCCGGTGTACAGCATGGTAATCCGGGACAGTATGTTCCAACATCTGCCTCTCCATATGATGCCTGACCCCCACCACTGACCCTCTTTATACCGTGTCGCACACACATCCACACACTTTCTTTCTCTCTCTCTGCCTCACACACACAACCACACTTTTCTCCTCCACTTAGCTCCATCCCTGCTATCTCTCTCTCTTTCGGTTTATCCTTTTAACTAGTCATCCTTCAAAATATCTCTCATACCTCTGCTTTTTCATTTTTATTGCCAATCTCTCTTTTGCCTGGATAAGTGCATGTCTCTTTATTCATTTTCCAGCTCTCTGTCTGCCCTTCTATGTCCATTTATGTGATGTGGATGATATCAATGTTATCAAGGGTCAATAGGGAGACAGATTAACATGCTCTAATGCACAATGTCACACTCATCCCCCAGATTAAGATGCTAAATGCCAACCTTGTACACTCCAAAGCCTCCATTGCCTTGAAAAGCTTCTGTGGAGGATTGTGTGTTAAGCTCCCATTGACTTTAAGAGCTACTCTGTTAATTTCTATGAAGAATGTTTCAAACACAGAAAGAGCTTTAAGTCATTGAGAGATTAATGCATTTTTATAAAACCTGCACTTAACTCAAAGCTGTACTATTGAGTTCTTCTCTTGATCTTCTTTCCTTCTGTGTATACAGCTTTTATGCAGTGTAATCAGGGCAAAATTCATCACATTTCTTCCTTATATTTAAAGTATACTGAGGGTCTTTCAGATGCATTATGGAAAATGTAAAATTCCTATTTAAAAAGAGGGGCCAGAGGGTGTGTACCAATTGGTACCAGGGTATCACACTGTTCAGGCTCTCTCGGAAGGCTTATACCAGGGTGCTGGAAAGGAGGCTCTGACTGACTGTCGAACTTTGGATTCAGAAAGAACAAGTGGACCAAATCATCACTCAGGTGAGTCTACTGGAAGGGGCAAGTGTGTTTGCCCATCCATCCTACATGTGTTTTGTGGACTTAGAGAAGACCTATGATCAAGTCCCTCGGGGCTCGGGGGTCTTTTGTGTGTGGGGTACTGCAGGAGTATGGGGTACCGGGGTCATTATGAGCTATCCAGTCCTTATATAACCAGAGTGAAAGTAGTGTCCATATTCTAGGCAAGAAGTCAAGCATGTTCCCAGGGGGTGTTGCTGCTGCCAGGTTTGCCTCTTTTCTCCAAATTTGTTTGTGATTTTCATGGACAGGCTCACAAGGTGCAGCTGCAGGAGGAGTGTGTCCGGTTTGGGAACCTCAGAATTGCTTCTCTGCTTTTGGCAGATAATGTGGTTTTGTTGGCTTCATCAAACAGTGACCTCCAGCGTGCACTGGGGTGGTTTAGCATCTGAGTGTGAAGTGGTTATGATGAGAATCAGCACCTCCAAGTCTGAGGCCATGGTTCTCTGCTGCAAAATGGTGGTCTGCTCCCTTCAAGTTGGGAATGAGTTGCTGAACCATGCAAAGGATGTTAAGTATCCCAAGGTCTTGTTCACAAGGTCAAGGTCAAAGGTCAAAGTGTTTGTCACATGCACAGTTAGGAAACGTGTTTCACTGTACAATGAAATTTTTACTTTGCCATCCACATAAATGCCACACAATACAAGTGAAATATAAAGTAGATGAGCAATAACTTCAAATCTAAATAGGCAGTAACAAAAATCTAAGGCACTTTAAAGCAGCAAGTGAAAAAAGCACAATAAAAATACAAGAACACAATATAATACAGAGAGAATATATGCTATGTGGGAGCTGTGAAGTGCAAATACTTAGCAGTGAGTGTGCAATTATGCATGTGCAAACTGAGTATCTAAACAGTACAGATGGAATTACATGAAGTAATTCCTGAGTCAGCTGTTTAGGAGTCTAATGGCAGTCGGAAAGAAAGAGCTTTTCAGTCTAGAGGTCCTGCATTTCACACTTCTGAGCCTCTGACCGGAGGGTAGGGGTATGAACAGTCCATGCTGGGTGGGTGAGGTCCTTGAGGATGGAGGCAGCTTACCTACGCACCCTGCGGTGGTAAATGCTCTGCAGAGAGGGCAGTGGAGTTCCGGTTGATCTTCTCCACAGTCTTTACCACTCTCTGCAGGCACTTGTGGTCCATAGCAGTTGTGCTGCCATACCACACAGTGATGCAGCTGGTCAAGATGCTCTCGACAATTCAGCTGTAGAAGTTGCTGAGGATCCTAGGCGACATGCCAAACCTCCTCAGCCTCCTCAGGAAGTACAGCCACTGTTGGGCCTTCTTAACCAGCTGTGTGGTGTTGAGTGTCCAAGTGAGGTCCTCACTGATGTGGACGCCCAGGTACTTGAAGCTGCTCACCCTCTCCACTTCGAGCCCCTGGATGAAGAGTGGCCAATGAGTTTTCCTCCTTCCTCATGTCCACTATCATCTCCTTTGTGTTGTCCATGTAGAGGGTGAGATTGTTGTCCTCGCACTATGACACCAGAGCGGCCACCTTTCTCATGTAGGCTGTTTCACCCCCACCAGTGATGCGACTTATCACTGCGGTGTCACCCACGAACTTTAGGATGATGTTATCCTTGTGGGAGGCAACACAGTCGTGGATGAACAGGGTGTCGAGTATATGACTGGTACGACAGGTGTGTGCGTGCTTCGTCTCTATGCCGTAGCTGGAGCTCTCAAAGCAGGTGTAGAAGGTGTTGAGGTCATCCGGCAGGCTGGCTGTGGGGCTGATCATGCTGGTGGTGGTCCTGTAGTCTGTGATGTGCTGCAGGCCTTGCCACATCCATCCAGAGTCAGCAGTAGAATAGAAGCCATTCAGCTTCTCTCTGTACTGCCTCTTGGCCACTATGATGGCTTTCCTCAGTCCGTACTTCGCAGCTTTGTACTCCGTCTCGTTGCCTGATTTGAATGCATGAGAGCGAGCACACAGCATGTGGCATACTGACTGTTTATCCAGGGCTTCTGGTTGGGAAACCTCCTGACTTGTATGGTGGGCACGATGTTGTCAGTACAGGTACTAATGTACCTGGTCACATACTCAGCATAATCCTGTACGCTGACAGAAAAGTCCTCTGAGGTGGCTGCAGCTTTAAACACATCCCAGTCTGTCGGCAAAACAGTCCTGCAGGGTGCCCTCAGTCTCTGGGGTCCAGAGTTTAATTTGTTTGGTGACAGGTTTTGTTTGTTCCGGTCTTTGTCTGTAAGATGGATACAGGAACAAAGAAATGTGGTCCAAGTGTCCAAGGTTGGGGCGGGGTGCAGGCCTGTATGCACCCTGTATGTTACTGTAAACATGATCCAGAGTGTTCTTGCACCGGGTGGGAATGCTCACATGTTGGTAATATTTGGGAAGTACAGTCCATAGATTGCACTAGTTAAAGTTGCCTGCGATGATAAAAACAGCATCAGGGTGAGCTGTCTCTAGCGCGTTGATGACGTCGTGAGTTTGCTGAGAGCCACCGAGGGATTGGCTCTTGGGCTGCCAGAAACACAGCACTATGCGCTCTTGCTAGATAATAGGGCCGGCATTTCAGCAATAAAAACTCCATTTCTGGCGAACTGTGCTCATAAACATCTTAAATACATCTCCACAGTGCATCATCATCAGCAGCAAGAAGGCACAACCGTCAATATACCTGTCAATCAATGTTCCAACTTTCACCTGTGGTCACAAGTTTTAGGTAGTGACAGAAAATCACAAATACAGGCAGCTGAAATGAGTTTACTCTTTAGGGTAGCTGGACTCAGCCTTAGACATGAAGTGCAGAGTTCTGACATATGGAAGGAGCTCTACGTTTTATGTTAAGAAGCTGCTGCTCCTTCATGTTGCAAAGAGCCATTTGAGGTGGTTCAGGCATCTGTTTAAGATGTCTCCTAAGTGCCTGCCACTGGAGATTGTCCAGGCACATTCAACTGGTAGGACACCCAGTCCCAGAACACACTGAAGGGATTAATATATCTCATCTCACCTGGGAAAGCCTGGGTGTCCTGAGGAGTTGGAGAACCTTTAGACACATCTGAACACCCTTACAGAACCCACTGCTCTCATAACCCATGGATAAGTGGTAGATAGTGGATGGATGAAGTGGTTTTGGATCTTGATGTGTACTTTAGACTTGTGTATCTTTAATGTTGTAGTGCTTCAGCAGGTGTGTGCATACAGCGTGAGTTTACAATATTAGTGCAGTAATATTGAACTGGTTTCCCAAGTGAGTCAGTCTATTGAAAGCTGTTAAAGTACTGAGGTACCAATGGTCATGACTTGGACCCATTTGGGAATTATAAAACTTTTCAATACCTACTAAGTGCAGAAATCAGTAATATATGAATCTACACTACAAACTGCATCACATACTGTACATTAGGAAAACATTTGTGCCAAACATGATAAATGGTCTTATACTTGTATCATGCTGTTCTATGCATTGCAGCACACTCAAAGCACTTTCACATTATTTGGCCATTCACCCATTTGCACTCCCAAGCACTCACACATTCACACACCAGTGACATCACTGGGAGAAACTGGGGGTTCAGTGTCTTGCTCAAGGACACTTCTATGACTGTACAAGCCGTGAATCGAACCACTAATTTTCCGGCTATGTGTGTAATTTACATGTCCATGTGTTAAAAATCAATCAGCATATTTTCATGGACTTTTCAGTGCAAGAGGAAAGTTTACTGTGTTTTGTGTCTAAAAAAAAAAAATTTTGTATCTCTAGTTGTGTGTCTCAGCTAAGTGGGATCACTTGTGTCCTCTTTTCCTAACTGCTGTGTTGCTGTGGTGACCCAAGGCCCAAGCTAAGTGTCATGTCTTGCCTCTGAGGGCACCGAGACAATCCCAAAGGAAATCCATCCACATTGAGACATCTGTACTTGTGTTAGCCTTGGCAAATACGTTTCATTCTGACAAAGCCTTAATCTCAATTTGTGACTGTGTATTTGTGTGTGTGAGCGTAATATGTATTTTTTCTGGGATGATGGTAAGAAAGAAATCTGCTAGTGAAATGTTTTTGTTGCACATGTTGTGTCCTCTTGCCCCTCCCTGTTAGGTTAAGAAACATTCAATTGCAAGGTGAACAAAGCTGTTCAACCGGAGATTATGAGTGAGTCTGAACACAGTCAAACATATGGACGGCTAGATTGAAGTGCTAATAACAGCACAGAGGACATTATTGTCATGGCAAACACATATACACACACACACAAGTAATAATGAAATCAGTGAGGACAGCGGTGTTGGTAATCCATGATAGAATTATACGGTTATTCTATTTTCCCTTTAGTGTGTAGCATATGGGGCAGCATGTTTGGCTGGTAGGTGCAAATGTACTACATGCACTGTGCCTAACCTTTAACCCATATTTTTCTATAATCCTGTGTGTGAGCAGCCAGTAAAAAAGATGTACAGGAAAATATGTGCATTAATGTAGCACTTTCTTTCAGATATAAATATATGTGCATATGTGTCATATTTTATGATAATGCTTGTCAAGGAGAGAGTGGGGGCCAAGTGCAGTGTGTACCAAAGGGTGAGATAAACACCAGAGGCTAATGTGTTTCAGACAGGCAACTCAAAAGACACCCGTGGAGGCTATTAACCCCTGGGAGAGGGGGCCATGAAACCCATGTGAATCTCAGTAGACGTATGTGCGGTCTTGTCATGTGTGGGTGTCAGGGGGCTAGATTGGATGGTGGGAGTGACTGTATGATCAGTGGTTTGGGGGGCTTCTCAAGGTCAGGATTACCAAGTGATAGGTCACTTTCTTTAAATATGCAGACAGGAAAGGACCAAAGTCAGACTCATCCCCCTTGTAAGTGGGATAACAGATGCTGACTATTTTTTTTAACTCTCAATGGGTTTGTCTATTTCTCTCTATCTTTCTCAGTAGATTCTTCCTTCTCTGCCTCCAGATTTATGGCAGCAGAACACATAGCGGACCACTTTATCGAACTTATGAGTACATGTACATATGGGCTGACTCCTTCATTTTGATGACTCAAAACTGCCAAACACCTTCCAGTCAGATCGTCCCTCTTTCAGTGGAATCATCACAAAGCTTAAGTTAAAATTTCATACATTTGGTATATAATAGACAAAACAGCTGAAAAATGTATTGGAGTTTGGATGCTCTTAAATTCCTCTACATAAACATTTACAATTAAAACACCACCACAACCGTAAGTCAGTGTCAGCTCTTTTTATAAATAAAGAAAATAAGTTTGGCTCTTTCCTTGACTTGCGTTGTTCCTCAGTTTT
This sequence comes from Monopterus albus, assembly GCF_001952655.1. Lineage (NCBI taxonomy): Eukaryota > Metazoa > Chordata > Actinopteri > Synbranchiformes > Synbranchidae > Monopterus > Monopterus albus. The sequence continues at coordinate 381,553 of NW_018127931.1, read as the reverse complement.
TAGCTACTCCTAATGAAACTAAATGGGACTGTTTTAAAATTCAAGTAACATTTTATTACTGATTGGACAGTTTAATTTGTGATTTATGATGTGTTTCAGCTGGACATATTAGCACATGGGGTTCATATTAAAGATACCAAGTGCTAGTCACTTTTTTGTGAGAATACAGTTGTCTTGACAAATGCTTACCTCCTTGTCTCAATTAATATCAGTATGTAAAGAAAAACATGCTTTAGAGGCATGCAATTTGCTTGACATACTGTATGTAATCCATGACAATGAATAGCATTTTTAAAATTTTATTTTTGTACTTAGTAGTTAATGGTAGGGAATGTCTGCAATATTTTCCTTCTTGGTGATTTCATGCACTTGTGAAGAGATGAGACAAAATGTAATGATCATTCTGATCATGATGGTAACCTAACAGTTAAATTACATTTCAAAATGCCTCAATGCTGTTAGAGAGATTGAAACCTCTTCAGCATCACCACACATGAGCTCTGACAGTCAATCAGAATATTCCTACCCTCTGTTCTACATACTGACTTCTGCTTCAACATCATTAGAGAACTGCTTCAACCCCATTTACTTCTTGTTGCAGGCCAGAGCTAAGGGCTAGGGTTACACTTGTCAGCTCATTTTGATTTTTGAGATTTGATCATCACCATTATGTGTTTATGGGATTACTTCACTGTCCACACTTTGGCTGAAAGTGACAGCTGTGCATTCCCCCCATGGCTGTGTTTATGGTCTTATGTAGCTCCGTGGGAAATAGCGTGTGGCATGAAACACAGGGTGAAGGGAAATTATTCCCAATGTAACCACACAAGTGAAAAAGAAATATAATATGTTTTTTCTTCAAAACTTTGGTTGTGATTGTAATTTTATGTTGTTGTTTTTTTTTTTTCTTTTGGTATAGTCTCACCTGGAGCTGCAGAGGTCCCAGGCCTGGTGTAGCAGCTGCAGCAGCAGCCATTGTTGTTGGGATGAGCTGAAGAGGGTAGGGGTCACCTGAGGAAAACCAGAAATCACATTTCCTTTAGTATTTTCATGTCTAACATTGAATCAAAATCAATGATTGTTTTAGTGCACTTTTATACATCAGTGTCCCCTTCTGGCTCTTCAGCCTCTCTTTTCTCCCATTTTCCTTTTTTCCTATCACCCTCTTTTCTTCCCATAACATCCCTTTACTCCATCCATGTCCCTGTCTCTCCTTCCTCTCCCTCATCCTTCATCTCTCTCTTCCTCCCCTCCCTTTCTCTTCATCTTATTTTTCTTTTTTCCTGCCTCTCATTCCACCTTCATCCTTTGCTTGTCCTCTTCTCATCAACCCCCCTTCCACCACCATCACCTGAGTCCCTCTCTGCAGCTGTTAAAGCCATCCTTTGTGCACTGCTGGTAAGGCCTTAATGAAAAGCCTGATTGTGTGTCCTCCTCTTTAATACCCCTTGACAAAGAGCAGTGAGGTGAGGGGATTCTGATAAAGCCGACTCCAGCGCAGTAATTAAGAGCTGCCAGTGATGATTGCCAGAGGGCTGATCTCAGTATTCTTTCTTGCCCATCTTCTACTTTCCTTCTCCTTGTGTCCTTCTTGTTGTCATGTTTCTCTCTTGACAACTTACTCTTCCTTGTCCTTCTCTCCCATTCTGTCAGGAACAATAAATCAAGAGATAGATAGATGGACAGGGCAGAGGAGATGACAGATGTGTAGGAATAAGGAGACAGAGAAAGCTGGGAAGAAAAGGATAAGTGCGGATTATTAGTGACCAGGTGCAGATAGCCTGTGCTGTAATTACTCCGAGAGAGAGAAAGGTCAGAGATGAAGGGATGAGGAGATGGAGTGTAAGGGAGGGAAGAGGAAAAGAGATATACTGCCCTTAATTGTGGTCATATTGAACAAAACATGCCTGTTTACTACACAATTTTGCATTTGGACATGTCTACTAATCAAAGTACAGTACATGGAGGAGGTCAGGCTTTTATACTGGTATCACATTGAGAAAACATCATTCTTCAGGGAGAAAACTTAGGAATGTTCTAAGGGCTTGACCTTGTATTTCTGACCTGGACTTTCAGCATAGTGGTCAGCCTCTTGTATCAGGACCCTCTATTGTTTGTGTGTGTGTGTGCGCCCATGTTAGCGTGTCTGCTTGGCAAAAGCCAGACTTTCCTTCTGGCATACTTTCCCATATAGTTTGGTAATAAAAAATAAAAAAAAAAAAAGCAAAGACATTCTTTTATCCAGTGGAGAAAGAGGGCAGGAGGGATCAAAGAATTATTTCAGGACTGTGTATTCTAGGAGATGGGTCTTTTCTCTGTGCTCCCTAGACAAACATAAGCTGAGCTGATATTTATGCTCCTCCTGGGGGTCGCTGTAACAAAAGGGAGAAGGACAGAGGAAAGCAAACATGTTGCTCTTGGCTTTGGGACAGAGACCTCAACAGACGGCACAGAAATGTTTCACTGACAAACAGGTGAAAGAGGGAGGTAGATCAAGGGAAGCGAGATGCAAATGTCATTAGTCTAGTTTATTCATCATAAGAAGTACTACCAAGCCTAAAAGCATTTGCATAATGTAATGTTGAAGGAATCTTTCTAAAATCTGAGAAAATAACGCTGCCAATGTCATCAGAAAGTCCTGCAAAAGGTTTACCAGTTTTCTTCCATGTTGTGTCGGAAGCTCGAACAATAGAAAAATTCATTTTCTGTTCAACAAGTGTTTAAACAAGACAGCCACTCTGTGCGTAGAAGTCCATGCTGTGCAGATAAAATCAATTTATATCTTGAGAGAGTTATGAAGCGCAGTGAGAATATGTCAGAGCACAATGCTACACGTCCTATTTAAAGCTGCAGCACCAAACTACATCAACTCACAACAACTTTGAAAATTGCCAAAGAGTTTTCTCAGGGGCGCCTTAGCCTGGCGCAGCATGCCAGTCCGGTTGGAGTTGGCGGAGGCAGTGAAAAGACAAGCCCACCACTTGACAGGGTATTTAGGTGGGCAGTGGGTGTGGGTGAAGATGGCACTAATTAAAATGGAATGGACTTGTTTGGGAAGCTGTGAAACTCTAAGGGAGTGGGGGGAGTGGGACTGAGTGTGCACGAACTTGCATTTGTGTGCACACTTACATAGCTTTGTCTATTTAGGATTTTGTTGTGTATGTGCTTGCAAAATCACAAAGCAATCTCTGGCTGCCTCAGCATTTGTGTGTGTGTGTGTGTGTGTGTGTGTGTGTGTGTGTTAGTGTGTGGGGTGTGTTGGAAACATGTTCTGGCTGCATCCCCTGTTAATGTGAGGAGAACCTGGGGCAGGTCACATTACCACCCTCCAGCTCCTCCCTCTGCTAACACCCCCTACTGTGCATTTATTCTCAGCATCCCCTGGCAAGCACCGACCCCTCTTTCTCTCTCTCCCTCTCTCTTTCTTTCTCTCTCTCTGTCTTTCTCTCTCTATCATGGTAAACAACACATTGCCACACAGCCGGAGTGTGACAGCCAAAAAAAAAAAAAAAACGTCCTGTAGGATGCCTATATTTTGTTGCTTTTATACATCAAAAAATAGACAAGACAAAAGGATGGAGCCAAAAGGACTAAGCAAGAGTGGGAGAGACAGATAAAGAGAGAGAGATTGAGAGTGTAAACAGGAAGGGTGTATTTGGACTGGTTTTTCTATTAAGAGAGAGATGTTGTTGTAGGGGCGAACAAACAATCCAACTCCTTGTGTGGGAATATGGCCACATGCTACCTTGCTTGATGAAAAACATTTGAACCATTACAAATAAAAGCTACTTTTACTATGTTATTTTGCAGCTGACTAAATTATGAATGTGTGTGTGCATTTGGCCTTGTTTTTCTATACTTGTGCCGCCCGAAATCCATGAGTTACCATCTTGGCGGGGACCGGAGATGGTCCTCACAATGTAGTTTGTTGAATTTTTCTGAAGAAGATGTGTGTGCATGTGTGAATGTCACTCACTGCAGCCAGGCTTGTAGTTGAAGCCAGGGGGCATGAGGAAGCCTTGCTGGGCTGCAGCCGCTGCCAGAGTCCTCTGGTCTGGGGGGAAGACGGGAATCATCAGTGGAGGGAGTTGGCCCTGGACCTGCTGATGAAGGAGGTAGGGAGGGATGGGGAGTGGGGTGAAGGAGAAAGGGAGAAATGGGCATGAGAAGATACAAGGGATAAATGGCAAGTGGAAAGAAAGTGCAGGAAGAGGGAGAAAAAAGGGAAAGGAGGAGAAAACATGAGCCACTTCGGCATCTCTTTGACCTTCCAGTGCTGTGCATGTAACTGATCTCAGAACAACCTTAAGTACCATTCTGAAGACAGTTATGATTACATCTGAATTACATCATAATCATTTCTCAGAATCATGTGCATTTAGGCTCATATACCTACAGTATAATCATATAATACACAGACTACACATGTGACATCAGTTTACAACAAAGATGGCAAAAGTACACACATTTGTTGTTCAAGCAGAAGTACAAATATTGTGTAAACAATACTTTGGTAAAAGTAGAAGTACTGATGTAAACTCAGTTAATGTCTGTCAGTCCCAAACCTGGTTTATATTATTTGTCTGTGACATAGACCTCTGTTGTTCAAAAATGATTAAAAACACATCCGTGAAACACACCGGTGCACTGGGTGACATGTTTCTTTATTATGAAACACCAGACCAATGTACATGTTGCCCCAGAAGCTGACTAACCATAACTTCTTACAGTCTGAAGCAAACATCTAAGGTCTGAAGCAAAGCAAGACTTAACTGTGCACGCATGAGATCTCTGAGAAGCTAACAGGCTATAAATAAGGACTATATGACCCAGTGCAGTAGTGTGCATATTTTGCAGTAAGTGCAAAATAAAAATAATCAATAATTCCCCTCAAATGTATTAAAACTAAAAGTAATGAGCCTGATTTGAAAATGGAAGGAGTGGAAAGTATGGATAATTTAGTTAAAATGTGGGGAGTAAAAGTAAAATGTTGTCAGAAAAATAAACACCCAGGTAGAGTAAAGATTTTTGAAAAATCTACTTAAGTACAGTAACAAAGTATATGTACTTTGTTACTTCCCACCTCTGGTTTACAAAGCCACAAATGACACCACACACTCCATCTTCCCAATTCAAAGTCAAAAAGCGAGTCATCATGACACGACACTGGACTTTCACAACTGCTGCCCTTTTTCCTTCATTTGGATGATGATGTTCTCTCTCTTCTATCCACATCAGCCCCCAACAGCCTGAACACACAGACACAAACGCAGAGACACAACCTGCACGTCCGTCGGCAGAGAGCCATACGACTTCACAAGGTTTCCAGGATTTTAAAAGGAGACAGAAAAAAAGCTCCTCTGATGGGTGGCTTTGGCAGGAAAAAGAGGAGAGAGAGGAGACAGAAAGAGAAAGAAGTAGGAGACAGATGGTTGCACTAAACAGCGTTCTGCCAAAAACAACACACAAAGATTTGCGTGTGATGGACTGACTGACAGTTTGAGAGGAAAGATAGGACAAGATGAGGAGAGGAAATGAGGAGAGGGAGAATGGAGGACGGCGAGAGCACGAGGAAAATAAGGGATCTTATCAAGCTGTAAAACTGAGGTGTAATGCTGGTACAATGTAGAAGGCACCAAAAACATGAAGAGAGGGAAGGAGCTCAAGCCAAATTCAGTACACATTTTTAAGAAATTTTCCATAAAGTCAAAGAAAAATGTCAGTGTGTTTCCATAAATAAGTGGAGCCCCAGTAACTCTATAGATACAGTACATCATTCCGTTGAAGTTTTATTGACTTAATTTTGCTGAAAAATACAATGTGGTGTTTTCTTTGGGCACCGGGTTTTGCTATAAAATCTTTGGGCATGGCAACAGTACAACAATGCTGCGCCTACACTGTACTGAAATAAAATCAGAAGCAGAATAGGCAGGTTCTGCAACATATTCACTTATTTAACAAATCTTCTTCATCACTTCTGTACTTATCTTTATTGATACAATGACTTACACCTCAGTTAAATTACTAAAACCTTTTGAAAACAGACTTTAGAAATTTCCTACAGAGCCACAAAAGATGCAACAATTTTCACAGGCTGACCTCATGACATGCAAACAAAACCTGGTGTATAAAACTGGTGAACTGTTCCTTTAATTAAAATATCCAGTAGAGTCTTTAGGTCTTAGAACAATACTCCTGGTTGCACAGCACTTTGTTCCCTCTTAAAATGCATCTCCTCTCTTTCTGTTCTTCTGTTTCTCTTACTTTGCTGGGAGGCCAGAGAGGTAACAGCTGAACAGGATAATGGGCAGGTAAAAGCTGTCTGATCTGGAAATGGCTCCGCAATCATAAGACCGCAGTGGTTCCACAGAACAATTAGGTAATATCTGAGTGATATGGACACTTGAAGTGGTTTGTGCTTGAGACAGGTAGAAGAGAGACAGAGAGCTGCTGCCACACATTACTGACAGAGCTCCCATCTTTCACTGCCTGTGTGTGTATACTCAAGTTTCCCTGGGTGTATGTGTGCTCATGTACTGTAAATACCTATATATGTGTGTGTGTGTGTGTGTGTGTGTGTGTGTGTGTTTCTGTGTGGTTCTCCTCCGCATCCCCCTCCTCCTGCTTTTGTGTGTTGGCATGAGGCAGCCAGCAGCACTATAATCAAACTATCACAGCGCAGGGGAATAGTGCTCTCTTCAAGGAACTCCCTTTTCCCCCTTACACCAAAAACAATAATTACTCCACCATTTTGGTTAACCATAAACCGCCACACCGCCTACACTGCATGATCAGAAGGGAAATGCATTTCAGCACAACGCGCGGACAGCACCCCCGCGGGGACGAATCACAGACAGAACATTTCCGCTGTGCCTTTCAGGCCTAATTGGACATATGCTGGAGTGGAGCTGGCTAGCAAGGAGAGGAGAGGAGAGGAGTCGGTGGCCACTGTAATACATACATATACACACAGCACCTATACTGTATGGTGTCTTTGTGTGTGTATGTGACTTTGTTTTCCTTCTTTGCAAAAGAAAATATCATAGATCTTTAATAGCACCCCGGTCTTCTCCTCTTCTCATCTGCCTCTCTTTCTTTATTGTAACAAAAAGCATGCGCGCAATAGGAAGACATTAATCAGCCTACAGAACTATTGTAAAGTACATGCAAGTATCTATAGGATACAGAGATCAAGCAACAAAAGACAAAAAAATAAGTAAAAAATGTTTTAAAAAATGCAAGCATACAGAGAGAAAGTGAGACAGAAAAGGGTTCATGGGGATTCATTCCCCCATATGTTGCTGTAGTAGCTGAGTTGGATATGTGTGTAGCAGCTGCTGAGCTAACATGTAGCACCACTGGCCTAGGATGCTCACTGGCACGCACGCGCGCACACACACACACACACACACACACACACACACACACACACACACACACACACACACACACACACACACCACTCCAAATGGTAACACACACATGAGGCAGAAAACATGGGTCAGAGCAAACTGAGCATAACGGGGAGAAACAAGGGACTCAACAAAAACTGTGGAGGTGTGAGTGGAGGGTGGGTGGGGGTGTCAATGACTGGGCTCATCACATGATAATGGAATGCATCTGTCTTACTAATCATTATTCATTCCTATTTATATTCTTTTACCATCAACGGCACGGCTTAATCTGGCATCTCTTCGTAATATTGGTTAAACAATAACGCGGTAAAGTGGATTATGAGTTCTGTGTGTTAGGTCATAATGTAAACTTTGAAAGCAGGAGAAGGAATAGAGAGGGAGAGAATACTTGACAGAAGGAAAAGAAAAGTCTACAAGAGAAAGTGAGGGTGAGAAAGGGAAAGCAAGTATGAGGCCAGATCTATCAGACTGTCTCCAGATCTCACATGAAGGAAAAGGCACTTTGGGGAATAAGACACTTCTCAGCTTCTCTTTCACATCAGGCCCGAAGTGAACATAAAACCTACACCAGACAGACAAAACATCACACTCCTGCTGACATGGAAGATAAAGGGGCTCTTTTTTTTATCTGCAAACCCATCCTCTATATCCAAAAAAGAAATCTAAAACAAACTTAACTGAAATTCATCTGGAAACTGAAAAAAACAAACAAACAAACAAAACCCTCCAATCAACAAAAATTCAAGGCAAAACAAGGAAAAATTCTCTTAATGGAAAAAAATCAGTTTCATGAAGAAAAAGTGAAAAAACGTTTTCTTGAGAACTTTCATGGGGCAAAGAAGTCAACAGTTCACTCTGGTGAGAGAACTTCTCATGAAACAAATGGCAAATAGAGAGACCAGAATGAACAAGAGAGGGAGAAAGAGTGAGAGAAAGAGAGATGGAGAGGGAGCAAGAGTTGGATAATTGGCAGCGAGTGGAGGCTGCGTTCACCACGCGCCAGGCGGCACAGCTTGAACTTAAAGCGCTGCTGCGGCATAATGAAGATGTGGCCGCTAATTAACATATGGAGTGCGAAACAGGTTGGTTGGCACGCAGCGCGCTAAAAACTCCAAGGTAAAGTTATTATTGGGGAGTAATTAGCTCTATGAAGTTAATGCGCCGAACAATAGCTGCCAGCGCCACACAATATGGCTCGCATCTGAGCATGCGAAAAAATAGCCCCCGCTAAAGTGCGAGTCCCACAGCTAAAATCTGTTGGCGACCATATGCTCCGGCAATTAATGCAAGACCTGGGTGACCTATTGCTGAAGAGGGGATAGAACAAATAATTAATTTGGAGAAAGGGGGTGGGGGGTGGGGGTTAGCTGGCTTTTAATATTTGTCCATTAGCTATCTATGGACAGGGACTATTAGAGGCCAGCCTGCTGTGGTTCATGTTGCAGTGGCTAGGATGCACACACACACACACACACACACACACACACACACAGGTACAGTATGTCTTTGTGTGAGTAGGCTACATTAGACAGGTTGGGTTTCAGTGGGAATGGATGGTTGGTTGTGGTCCAGTTTATGAGTGTGTGTGAGATTGTATGCGTACATTGACACCTACAATACAGTGCGAAAGGAAAACAAATTACACTAGTTACGGTATAATGGGGGTGATTAAACAATTACACAGGCAATTGGGTTAGTTGTTCCTATGCACAGAGTACAGAGGTGCTGGTGTATTGTAGGTGCATGTACGTATGTAGTCTATTATCTATCTGTGTGTGGAAAATGAATGAAAATCAGACATTTTAGTGTTTTTGCTTTTTTCCCCCTCTCTTTACCACAGAACAGGGACATAGGCTGTGCATGTGACTGCTTCAAGTATTAGTATGTGTGTATCTTTGTGATTGAGTTACCAATGTAGATAACTGCTGTCTCTGATGCGTCTGGCCTCTGTTAAACCAGTCCAAGCATCAAGTGGCTTTACTTCTTTTTTATTCTCTGTCTGCTGTAGTGTCCCCCACCTACAGCAATGTTGGTACTTGATGAGATGAAAGACAGCGCACAGAGACAGTGCTACAGACACACTTGACAGTGTGTGTGTTCTGGTTAAGTGAGTTTTGATTCATTAGGCAGAACACACTCTTTTCCCCTCACCCCTATGTTTCAGCATAGATTGTGTGCATGTCTTGCTGTTATTCTATGTAAATGTGTGCATATTCTCAAGGTAAGCCCTGAGTCGCTCGGCAGGTGAGCTCCTTTCATCCCTGTCGTGCTTCCCAGCATGGCAGCAACAGTTGTCCCCGGCAACACCGGAGGGTGCCTCAGAGACAAGTCGTTTAATTGGAATAAGGAAAGACGAAAGGGAATGCAAAGGGAAGTTTGAGGAAATTTGCTCAGCCCTTCAAGCTTAACAAGAAGGTCCCCAGCAGGGGGTAGGAGTGTGTGCTTGTGTGTGTATGTGTGTCCATGTGTCTTTATGTGGACACATACTTGTTTTCTAATTCTTGCTGCAGCACGTTGTGTTATACCCTTGGACTCAACACAAAGTTTGACAAAGTGAGGGTCATTTTTCTTGATCCTCACTTCCCCTGGGGGATAGGTTCAGGGTCAGGATTTGAGTTTAGGTTTACGATTAAAATTTGGAATAGGTTAAGGATAATTTAGGGTCAGGACTTGTATTTAGGGTTAAGATTAGTGGTTTAATCAGGATAGAGGTTAAGGTTCACTTTTGTTTAACTTCACTAAAGACTTGGACTAAAGAACAGATTGAGGAAAGAACCATCAAATCTTACAAAAAAAAGTAAAACAATGTGGATGTGTGTGTAACTGATGTTAATTCATAGATAATTTAAGGTAGAATCAATTAGTGGCTTCTGAACACCAATGAATGCTGCATGCCTGTGTGAGCTTTTCATACTATGTCGGCTTGTGCTGCTGTTATGTCTGCCTCTGCAAATGAACTTGCTTGTTTGTCGCCTCATGCCACGTTTGGCGAGTGCTGCTGGCTTAAACAGTCAATGCTAATCCACACTGTTAGCTTGATTTGTGTTTCAGTGTGAGAAAAAAAGGAAATTGGACAAAAGGACAATAAATAATTTGTCCTACTTTTATGAGGGATGTGTGTCACTCTGCTCTTTTTCATGAGCTTGATTATTTGTTTCATTTTATCACCTCTTCAAGTGGATAGTTGAAAGCATTCTTCACAGGCCTTTGGGGGTTTGGGCCTAACAAAGCCAAGGACATAGAAACACACACAAACAGACACATGAAGAGACAGCTGAACTCAGCCTTGTTATGGGCAATGTAATCACAAAGGGCTTATCATACAGACACAAAACACGGACATACACACCAACACACTGAACCTGGTGCCCTCTCTTTGGCAGGCCATTGTATTGTGGGATTGCGTGGACAATCTCTTCATGAATGATTAAGCGGCATATTTCTCGACCAAGTCTTTGATGATGACTGTATGTTTGATCATCAGGCGAGTGTGCAGTGCTCTCTGTGACTGCTTGCAATGTGTGTGTGTATATGGGCCAGTGAAGGCATATATTTCCTATGTTTATACAGTATGTGAATGTGTGTGTTTTGTGCCCCTGTGATGAGCCCCTGTTGCTTGTGTCCGTCTCTTAACAAGGCTGCCTACAGCTGCCCCTGCTTGTGAGAAACTATTGTTGGGCCCGTTCAATGGAGAGATGCTTGTTTGGGAAAAGGTTGCAAAGTCATGGGAAAAGAGAGCTTAGTCTCAGCAGGGTCGTGAGGGAGTGAATCATGAGTGGACGTGTTTATAGCTTAACACACACAGCTGCGACAAACATATGCGCACACATACGCGCATATGAAAACGCTCAACAATGCGCAGAGAAATCCTCTCTTTTTTGTCAAAGGGACAAAACATGAACAATTCAGAATTTAACTCTCACAAAGCAAATAAACAAAGCTGCTTTACACAGAATCGCGAACACACAGACACGTCCTGCACACATGCTGTCACAAGCTCTCTTATCACCAAACTGTGCATGGCTGAACTCTCAGGGGAAAAGGAATGTGTGTGTGTGTGTGTGTGTGTGTGTGTGTGTGTGTGTGTGTGTGTGTGTGTGTTTGTTCCTCCGTGGACAGGGTGTCTCTTTATGACACAAAGCCTTGCTTTCTCAGCTCAAAATTCAGTGTCATCTGCCTTTACAAAGGCCTGGGCTATTCGTTCCAAGCCACCTGGAGGCTCCATAGAGGCTCCAGTGTAGCATCCAAATGGACAGTATCTCCATTTTTATGCACTACATATATATCCACCCATTTTCTCTGGAGATAAAGACACAGATTCACTAAAAAGGACTTTTTAGTTCATTTACTTTCTAGATTTCTGTCTGTATTGGAGTAATTATCTTCTGCCTTCCTCCTGTCAATGTCAGGTGAATGACAAGAAGCACAGTGAAACATAATGCCTACTGTAGTGAGGAGTGCAGAACAAGCTCACTCCCCAAAGGTGTGCAGACCCAACAGCCTAAAGAGTCCTAATGCTATATACAGTGCTATAAAACACACCAGCTTTACTTGAGTTTATTCAGTTATTTCTGTGTGTACTGTGTAACTGTGCATTTTACACAGGAAAGCAGAGAGTGTTAGAGGATAGGTAGCCAAAGACATTGGGTAACTATGAATTCTAAGTCTTCTCATTATAATTACGTTTTGTTTGTTTTTTTTTAATCAACAGTAAGTTGATTAAGCAGAATGATCACTAAGTGCTCCAGGTGTGCTCTGCTTTCTTAACTTTAGTCTTCAAGGGTCCACTTGGTTCCTTGTAACTAAGGCCCAACCTCAGACTTGTACCTGGCCAGGTACTGTAGAAATTATGCTCTAAAACAAGGGTCATATAGGCCCCATAGCAGAACCAACTTTTGACAGTCAATGTGCTGTCCTCCAGTATGGCACTATGTTAGCTAATCAAAAATGAAGTCACACAGTCCTACTACTTTTTAATGTAGGGTTGATATCAGCCTGAACGTTTAAGAAGGTGTCATGTGAAGAATTATTAGGATTTTATGGGTTCCAACTTCAAATAATGAAAACAGTTTAGCTGAGTGAATGCCCTTCCCAAACCTTTCTTTGTTGCTTCCCTAGCTGAGTTGCCTGGCCTGGATTTGTACAACATTACTGTTGCTTAACTGAACCCCTGCTGTGTCTGTCAAAACACCTTCACAATCACTAAAAGACACAATGGAATAAACATCAGAAAAGTCACTGATTGTCGGATTTGTAAACTTCAGTTTACTGAACACAAACTTAAAACACACATACATTACTCCAGCACCCTACATCTGATATTTCCAAGCAGACTGACCATTTTTAAGTGATTACACAGGTTGTGTGTGCCTTTGTATTACTTACATTATAGGGACCGAAACCTGTTAACACGCTCACACTGTTGGGACTCGACCAGCCTCTGGTCCCCACAAATAAATCACTGAACTTTAGGGTAGCAACATGGTTTAAGGTTAAGGTTAGGTATTAGGGTCAGGGTTAGGGTTAGGTGTTAGGCAAGTAGTGGTTATGGTTAAGGTTAGGATAAGTCTACAGGAAACGAATGTAAGGCAAAGTAAAGTCCCCACAAGAAATGAAAACACAGCGCTGTGTGTATTAGCAGAAGGGGGGGATGTTATAAGTCAATGCTGAATCAGGCCCCAAATGCTGATGGCTGAATTACAATCACAGTCACAAAATTGCCTTTGTGGGCCATGCAGACACACATAAGAGACACATTCACACAAACACACACACAAAGATACATGCACTGGCACATCACTAGCATGTGGATGAACACACACACACACACACACTGGCCTCACCTGGATTTGTTGCTGCAGGAGGTTGATTTTGTGTTGCTGCTGCAGAAGCTGCTGCTGTTGCCGGGCAATCTGAAAACAGAGTATATTATTAGAATGCATATACAGTATGTGTGTGTGTGCGTGAGAGACTGTGCGTGTGTTTGTGGTGTGTGTGTGCAGGGCCTGAGGAAGACATGACACATCTGCAAGTCTTTCAGGCCAAGGTTGCATGACAGAAGGTCATTGCTCTGGTGTGAAATATTAAGGTCCTCAACACAAAAATTCATGATAGTCAAGCAAAACTAGAGGCATTTTTTTAGCTCCAAATGAATCAAACACTCTCAAAGATGTATTATTCTATAACAATATATGTTATGTATTGGTTTTGTTGCACTTCATGTGCTTCTATTTTATTAGTCAGAATCAGTCAAGGCGTTTTCTCACTTTTGTACATTCTGTTGCACCATATAATTTTGCTGTTTGTAATGCCATTTTACTATTTTTATAAGTTCACATTCTACATTCTTTCTTACTTGTTTGGCATGAAAGCATCACCTAGATTCTTAAAATGTAATTAACATGTGAACAGAAACTCTTGAGTGGCTCATAGAAACACAACAGTATCCACATACACTACTACAGAGCAAGACCCATTCAGTTTGCATTAGTGCGGGATACAGCCCAGGGCACTGTATTTGTCACAGGAGATTTCTCCTTACAGCTGTGTTTCTGTGTGTACGTTAGTCTCTTTGTAAACCCAAGCTTTCCAGAAGCAAAAAAGCACAACAAAGAGGGAAACCCCTCTCTATGCAAATACCTGGCAGACTCTTGCCCGGGAGCTTGGAGTGTGTGTATGTGTGTCTGCGTATGTCTCAGCAACATTCACTCCAACACTATATACCCTCAGCTCGTTCCTGTGCAATGTCCCTGTGTTAAAGCTGCCAATGGCACTTGTCTCTGGCTGCATGAACACTATATGGGATGTGTGTGTAAAGGCAAGAAAAATCCTATGTGATTTGATGCTTTCAGTCATACCTTTGAGCACACTTTCTGTTGTAAACCTCAGAAGTCTGTGTGTGGATTTCTAATGACCATTTGTGATGTTTAGGTGAGTACAGTATGTGCATTTGTGTGGTAAGCCAATGTGTGCATATAACATTTGACTCTAAATCAGTATCTAATCATGTGTCTCTGTATGCTGTTTACTGGCCAGGTGCAGTAAATGGACAGGCATTATCAAGTGGTGAAACGCCTGCATGAGAACATATGTATTTTTAGAAATTTGAGGAAGTTCTTGAAAAGTGCTGATCTGAATGAAGCAATAATGTGGTCCTTATGTGATCTGAAGCCAGATTAAATTACTTGTTAGGGCGGACTGTTTTTCAGCATATCCAAAAAGCCCTTCACATGCAGCGTGCTCCTGTACCTGATCCTGCTGCTGCTTGGCTAGCTCCATCTGCTGCCTCTGCTTCTCCATCTGCGAGGCGGCCAGCTTCTTCTGCTCCTCCTTTAGCCGCTCCCTCAGGCTACTTAGCTGGCCAATCATGCCCATGAGCTGGCGTTCCTTCTCCGCCAGGCTGTCTGGAGTACCTATAAGGCAAAAGAGGAGCAGAAGAAGGGTCAAAGGTGAGATGGTAGCTCTTTGAAGATGACTGCAAGACTCAGCTGAGGTTAACTTATTCAGGAAAATATGTCTAGTATGACTAGAAGGCTATTGTAAGTGTTTTAGTTGTTAAAGACTTTGTAATACAGTTAAAAGCTGTTCAGATTTCTCACAAACAAAAAGACAATAAACCAAATGCAACAAATGCTGATTGGAGTTTGTGGTTCACCTTTAGTCAGTTCGTAGCCTCCTTTTTTTCTACCAAATATAACAGAATTAACACTTAAAATGAATATGATTAACCTATAAGAGAATCAAAATTAGTCTCTTTGAAAAAATAATCCCTTTCAGTAAAATAAAGAGACTAATGTATTGGACTACAAACTATAACCAGGATTTTGTTAGAAAAGATGTATGGTGAAAAGTAAAAGAAAAAGAAAAAAAGAAAACGTTGCAATGTCATGGCATCTTCTTTGTAAATTTTCATGGCTATCTGGAAACCAGAAAGGATTGTGGGGGTGAGGTTAGAGGTTAGAAGCGTGAGGGAAATGAGAAAGGAGCAACAAAGCAGTGTAAATCTATCCATGGCTTGTTGGTCAGTGTAATATATGATTGGTTAGGGGTTGGGGATGGCAGGAGGGGGAATGTCAGCAGAGGGTGTGTTTATGTGTTGCAAAGTTGTAAAACCAGATGTTGACTCATTTAGCTGCACACAGAAGGCCACATCCATCACTGGCTTTATTGCCTCATTGAAATTGAGAAAAATTTGGCAGAGGAAACATTTGTAAACAGGAAAATGTGGTAGCAAAAAAAGTAAACTCTTAGCCAGATTCATATGTTTAACATACAGAATAAATCTTTAGTCAGGTGTGAAAATTTACATTTCTTGGTAAAACTTGAAGTCAAATCAAAATTTATTTTCTTGGTGCTGTATTATGGGAAAATTCAGGGATTGTTCTACTATGAAGCTGTGTGAAAGTGTGTGTATGTGTGTATGTGTGAAAGAGAAGGAAAAAGAGTGAAAGAGAGAAGGGGAGTGTGTCTGCTCTGTGTTTACCCTGCAGCCAGCCAACCTCCTGCTCACATTTAGCATGGCCTGACCTCTGACTCCTCAGATCCTGACATACCAGCTCCATTACACACACACACACACACACACATCCACAAACACACTACCACACAAGGACTAAATCATTCAACAGGATGTAGTTAGAGAGAAACACACTGAGGCACAATCAGTATGAGTGTGCGTGCTCATGTCTGGTCATATGTACCAATGTTTGCCTACATGCCTTTGTAGTGTGTGTGGGTGTAAGTGCATGTGTGGAATAGCACAATCCTCCATTGTTCTTCAGCTGCTACCTTTAACAGGGCCACATTCCTGCGCCAGTTAAACCAGATGAGGAAGAGAGAAGGAGAAAAAGAGGGGGAAACATGGAGGGAAACAAAAAGAGACACAACAGGGGATGAAAGGGTGAGTCAGGGGAGGGGACTGAAGGGACCATGGCTGCTGACCTGCCCTTTGACCACTCAGGAAGGTGAGAGCCATCCATTTGTCCTTCCTGTTGGTAGCTGCTGCCGCCTTCTCACCCACCCACTTCACTGCCCATTGACACCAATCCCCCTCCTCCTCCCTCGCTTCCCCCTGCACTCTATCCATCCACCAACAATGAACAATAAAGGCAACTGTCGTGAGCACTGGCCCCTGGAAAAATAAACACGCTGCTGTCCTA
>NW_018127931.1:360929-364949 GCF_001952655.1 Monopterus albus | reverse complement strand
TGTGTGCATGCCTGTGTGTGTGTCTAGTCAAAGCTGACCAAGACAAGAAAGAGCCTTGTGTTAAAAATGTTAGCCTGTTCAAATGGGGGTTGCAGGGTTGGGGAGGAAGGGGGCAAAAGGGGGCAAAAAAGGATGGGGAGGGGGTTACAAAGGTGAAATGATGGATCAAAGGAGTCATTCTTGTTGGGTGTTGTAGTTGGGGTTAACCCCCCTTTTCGCACACACACATACACACACATATCCATGCACATTCAAAGACAGTAAAATTGGGCACTTTGTGCAAAACAAGACATTCCTTGAAGCGGCAGCCTGAATGGTTAGGTGTGAAAAAGAAGACAACCAATCTATTCTTTTTCTACAAGCTGTTCTCAATCCCCCTCTCAGCTGTGGATCTTTTATCAGTAAACCAAAGTATCTGCAGAAGAAGAAAAATCCAAGGAAACAACATGGTTCCTAACTGACATGAGATTTAAAAACCTCTCCTCTCTCCCCATGGGCTGCCCTGTGTCTCCCATTCAGATTTTCAAAATTTCTGTGGTCATCTCATAAATCAGCTCACGTTGGCTTGTTTCCTCAGCTGCTGCGAGGAAGGCAGGTGGATCGATAACTGTTTTGCACCATTGGTTTACACACATTCCTCCTTAGGCAGATTGCTATGTCCTACGCTTACCTACAAAGCTAACCAGCATGACTCTTTTTTTCTCACACACACACACACTCAGGCCTGCTGTAATTAACCAATTTGTGACAATGTAATACTTGTCACTGTGTTTGCAGTGCTAATTAATGACCCCAGTTGTATTGCTAACTCCCTCCAGTAAGGAGGGACGAGTTAGGATGAGATGCGTGAGTAGGAAGGGACAGAAGGAGAATAGAAAAAGGATAAAATGATAGGTGGACGTGAGGAGAGGGTGAAGGAAATGCATGAGTTGAAGAAGAAGAAGATGTGGAAGGAGCAAAGACAAGTGAGACAGTGTGCCAATAGGTAGACAGAAAGGAGCAGACTGGAACTATAACTAGTAAAAAAAATTACTTTCTGCTGTTGTGCCACTAGGCATGGCAATTAACCCTGAAATTTAGTGGATGTAATTTCTGAGGAGGTAACATTTGATCGCCACCTTTTTCCTGTTTATAAGCCCTCTCTACCTTTAAGATTCCTTTTTGATAAGCCTTATAGTTACGGCTGGCTCTGGTGACCTGAATCTTCCCTTAGTTATGCTGCTGTAGGCCTGTAGGCTGCTGGGGGGGGGGGGGATTTCTCTTTTCTCCTCTCTCTCCTTGCATCTATATGCCACCATAACATGTCATGAACTTTGTGTCTCCTGTACTGTGTCCTCTCTCTCTCCCTGTACCTTTCTGCAGATATCCCTGGCTCTGGAGCTGTATGTTTATGATGAGCAATCACTGGCCACATCAAATGGTAAATGGTCTTATACTTGTATATCGCTTTTCTGTGCTTTACAGCACACTCAAAGCACTTTCACACTATTTGGCCATTCACCCATTCACACTCACAAACACTTCACACACACACCGGGAGCAACTGGGGGTTCAGTGTCTTGTCCAAGGACACTTCGACATGTTGACTGGACATGCCGGGAATCGAACTGCTAATCCTCCGGTTAGAAGACGACACGCTCTGCCTCCTCAGCCACAGCCGCCCCCACCTGACCAGTGTTTGATTGTATGTTGTGTCTTGTTGCTTTTCTTTTCTTTTCTCTCTCCTCTATCCACTCACCCCAACTGGTCGAGGCAGAAGGCCGCCCACCAAGAGCCGGGGTCTGTCAGAGGTTTCTTCTGTTAAAGGGAGTTTTTCCTCCGTCACCAAGTGCATGCTCAGGGGGATTTGCTGGATTCTTCTTCTATAATAATAATAATAATAATAATAACAATAATAATAGCAAGGTCTAGACCTCACTTTGTAAAGTGTCCTGAGATGACCTTTGATGTGATTTGGTGCTATGCCCCTCTGTGGAAGCGTTGCATGGCTTTAATGTTGTGCTGAAAATATACTATATATCCATCCAGGGTATATGAAAGTGTGTTAGAAAAAAGTGAGAGGAACAATTTAAAGGTAAAATCAAGAGTTTAATGCCATTCTGTAATGTATCTTATGTTAATGACACTCTACTGTGGGGATATTTATTATAGTACTTCCATACTTTGTGTGTGTGTTTTATTATGTGACCCACATGTGCTGACAAATGAGAACAGCATCCACATACACACACACACACACCCACACACACATTTCCACACAATCAACTCCAGCTGGTATATGAAGACTTGACTTCTTGTATGTTTCTCCAGGTTTTTTCTCATACTGTTATGTAAGCCCTGTCACATGCATTCATACATGCTCCGCAGCTGTTAAGTGTGTGGTGCACCAGGCAGGACTCCCCTACACAGTAATGTCAGCACAGCAGGGAGCTGAGAAAAGGGGGTTTGATCAATGGAGTCCTCTCTTGATGGCCACACCATTCTGTGAGGCTCTTTGATTACATATTGCTTTGCTTCCTAATGAAGCTCAATTACTGGAGGAGAACGAAGGGCTTTGCCCTGGAATTACAGAGACTATTAGCCAGTCTCTGCCACTTCTCTCTCTGCTTCTCACATCTTTTTCTCCTTTCTTGTTTCTCTGTGGCTGATTCTTGCTCCACCATATTCACAGTACCGCACTCTAGATCCATTCTTGTTCAGATGTTAAGAAGTGTTGGTCTGGATAAAATGGGTGATTAACACTGAGATTGTCTAACAGAGACATCCGTGACTTTTTGACTTTTTGGTCAAGCACGAGACAAAGCAGGCAGCATGGTTCATTTCAGGCCAGCTCAGTTCATCTGAGTTAAGTTCAACAAACAACAGTGACCTTTATTTCATTAAAAAAATGTTTTTTACTTAGACAACTCCCTTTATGTAGACACTTGTAGAATTGACTGTAGATGTCCTACCTAGGCTTGCCATGTGTTGTTATTTTCCAAATACGTTAGGCTACTCAGAAATACCATTGTTTGGCATGTAAATGGTACTATACATGTTGTAGGACAATTTATATTAAAAACATGTATGCTGTTTGAATTATTTAGGTTTGTCATGTTCAGAGGTTTTCCACACACAGCTAATATGTATATATAAATGGATCCAGTGGTCCAGAAATTTTCAACAGGGTTCCATTATATTTAATATAAAGATGAAGTATAATTTTGCCATAGAATGAGTGAATTAACTGTGGGCTATGTCTGAAGCCTGCATTTTCTCCTTATGTCTTTACATTTTGGTGAATGTACAACACAAAGGTTTGTTTGCACTGTAACCATGGCTACAGACAGCACCTACTTGGATTACTTTTGATTAAGAATTAAATTAATGTTAAAAATATGTGGCAAGATATGAAGTTAAAATTCATCTTAAAAGTAAATTCAGTGAGAGAATTGTTACATTGTTGCACCATATACACATGCATAGTGCATGTGTGCTATCGTTACTTTGAGTT
This sequence comes from Monopterus albus, assembly GCF_001952655.1. Lineage (NCBI taxonomy): Eukaryota > Metazoa > Chordata > Actinopteri > Synbranchiformes > Synbranchidae > Monopterus > Monopterus albus. The sequence goes on along the minus strand of NW_018127931.1, from coordinate 361,456 downwards.
CAGCCACTGGCATTTGTTGCAGGTCTCGCCTTCTTTCTATCTCTGTCTCCCGTTTCCTGTCTATCTCTCCATGACTTACTGTCAAATAAAGGCAATAAAAAAGCCTAAAACCTACCCAAAAAAGTAGATTAATGGATATTTCTCCCTAATTGGACATCGGAGATGTGCAAATTTTGCACCCATCAAGTTCAAAGGGTAAATCTTTTTTTTTTCAAATCACTTAAGTTTAATTCCATTTAGTTGACCATACCTTTGATTTCACCGATGTGCCCTGAGCCCATGGCCAAAAGTTTATCCTTCCAGTCCTTTGACAACAGCCTCTCAATGCTGGGGGCCTCTGTTTAGGAGAGGAGGAGGGCAAAGGAGAAAGAGAGAGAGAGGGATTCAGTTGGCTGGCCACCATAACAATAAAGCTCATTTAAAGTCCATTTGCTGCAATAAAGGCAGCGGCAGCTCATTCTAATGGCCGCATCAGCAGGAGAGAGAGGGAGAGAGAGGTGGAAAGAGAGAAGCTGAAAATCGAAAGA
>NW_018127931.1:358681-360856 GCF_001952655.1 Monopterus albus | reverse complement strand
AGGAGAGAGGGGGAGAAAAAGAGAGGCATTTTCCCTCTCACCTGCTGCTAGAGAATCATTAGCCCTGTGGGCCCTGAGACAAAGAGGGCCTTAATGCATCCACCACAATGGACACATTATCAGCTACCGCTTTGTTTTCAACATACACTCCACAGATCCTTACGCACATAAACTCCTGCACAACCACGCACATGTGCACACACACCAGCAGAAGCACTAATTACAAGCCTAACTATGGTGACACTCACACATGGACACACATACACAGTGAGGAAAAGGAAAATGTAACACAAATCCAACACAAGGAGATTCAATCTTAAGTGTGCACATACATGCACTACACATCCATACATGCTGCCATAAACCTAGTCACCCCATTTGCTGTTATTGACATGAACAAAGAAAAATGATCAGACAAAGAAGGACTGACAGTGTGAAGTCACAGGGTGTGTGTGTGTGTGTGTGAGAGAGAGAGACAGAGGGAGAGTATTCTATTGACTAGGAGCCATCTGCACTTGCTAAGGAAAGAGTCACTTTGAGTGAGGATATTAACCCAGCCAATGCAAATACATATACTTGAATGCATAAAAACCTGCAAAACACACAGACACGTCGATACATGGTGCATACACTTGAATGCAGTCATATACGTAGCTGCACACACAGACATACATACATACACTGGGCAGTTGCTGACGCAGGTGAAAAGTTTGTTTGTCTCTGGATTATTTTTTTCCATAATGTCAAGACCATAATGTTAAGAAAAAAGTCTTAATCTTACTGGTATGAGACAGCTTGCCTTCACAAACAAGCACACAGAGACATGCAAACTGTGACACAAACACTAATGCTTTCCACAGAGATAGAGATGTCCGCTGTGTTGAGTTGAACAGCTTAGTGCTTCTTTCTCCACTAAGTGAGACACACTCAACAACAAATCAAAGTACTTTTACCCATCATCCAAACACAAAAAAGCAGTACTTTGCCTATACTTTTTTCTTTCGTCTTCATCCCTCTAATTCTTTCTGTCTGCGATGGAGTGAATGCAGAGAGATGAGGAGGAGAAACCACCTGGAGGCTTTTGGGATTTTAAACAACACATGATCAGGCACAAGCAAATAAGAGAGTGTCTGGAAATACAAGCTCTGCTCAGACACACACACACACACAAAGCACTTCAGCATGTCCTGCTTAGTGTACCTCAGTCTGTGTGCACATGTGTATATGTCGATATCATTCCAGAGGCAGGAACCAGGTACTTTCCTCTGGCTTTAAGACCACAGCAATGCCGCACTGTAGATTTCAATGAGTGCACAAGTACAAACACACATAGCCTGAGGTCAGTGTTGCACCTCATGCCAATGCACATCTCTCTTTCTCTTAGACTGTGATTGGTCAGCCCTTGTGTTTTTGATGCTGGCACTCAGCCAGTTAGTCAGCAACTTGAGTTTCAGCAATGTGGCTGTGATGTGCCCTAGTGCTTTCTGTCAGAAGCCACCACAGCCTTTCGGGAATAACTTAGCAGTGGGAAGTGAGGGAGCAGAACTGAGAGACAGCAAGAGAGAGACAGAGAATATGTTGCAAAAACAGGGGAGGGAAATAAACACTCCTAAAAAGAGTAGAAGAAAGAGTGCCCCTGTGTATATTTCCCCTGGGACAGCTGTCTCACGGTCACCTCAACAGGTGCCATTAGCCCCTGGTGCTGCCTCTCTCTCCTTCTTTCACTCTGTCTCTCACTCTCATCTCTCCCTCCAGCCCCCTCTCCCTCAACAATGACAGAGGCTTTTAAGCCAAAGAGCTTTGACAAGTGAGAGGGAACAACAAATGGCAGTGTCGCCTGTTCTCTTTCGATTGCACTCTCTCTCTGTCTCCATCTCCTAGTTATTATTTTTATTTATTAACAGGGCTGCAGCCATTGTCCCCAGTGACAGGCTGGGGCCACTTTAACTATTAATAAAAGCCAAGAGGCTCTTTCATTGTGCAGAGAATGGCAAAATGGGAGGAAATGGACAGGAGGAGTGGCGAGCGAGAAGAGAGAAAGAGGACAAAAGAGAAGAGAAAAGAAGAGGAGTTGGCATCCTGTAGCTCTTAGTATGATGTTGATGTATTTGGTGAACATTATGAGAAATGAACCCCCCATGCCACCCATGATAAACTAAAAACAAACTGAAACTG
>NW_018127931.1:331840-358647 GCF_001952655.1 Monopterus albus | reverse complement strand
ATTAGGAAAGTTCCAACTGTGTATGTCCTTGTTTTCATCTTTGCATAAGAATATGAAATATGGCCACCATTGCATAAACACTTCACAATAATCACAATTTGATGGATGCAAAACAATTCTTATCTAATCTTTCCACACATTTGAAGATTTATTTGCTTCAACTCCATGAATGGAAATGCACCTGATTCATATTTCATGTTCTGCAATTTTTCAAGGGGTTTTTATAAAACTTGCTTGACAGTTGGATGGAAACAAGCATCTACAGCACTACTGCTGATTACGGCCAAAAGTCATAATAACAGAGGGCCAGCACAAAACTTTCCATGAAAATCAAAGAAGCTACTCCCTATTCTTCTGACATACAGTATGTGAGTATGCACAAGCATTTTATATGTGTGTAAATGTTCTGTGAGGTAATTGGAAAAGTTTGGTGCCCACACATTTTTTTTTCAGAGTGAGGTGTTGGAAGCTGAGGGCAAGGAGGGTACCCACCTCCCTCTTGAAAAAAAATGAAGGGGTGAGACAAATTAATAGAGGAACAAGAGAACATAAGTGTCAGTGTTCATTGAAGGTAGCCAAATATGTACGTGTGCTTGTTTTAACCCCTTAATTACATTTTCACGCTCTCTTTTCTTTCTTGGAAAACATCACAAAATCTACCATATATTCTGTATCAGCTTGTTCCATCACATTATTAAAGCTACAGTATATGGTGTTTATAATTAGTGAAATATCAAAACTCAGTACTCTAGATGCCTATTGACTGATTTTTATTTTTTTTTCAAACATATCCTCAAATTCATACTTGGCATCTTCATGATCTTTGGCCCATCAACAGGTCTGAGAGGTTTAAGATGTTTTAAAAGCCATTCCTTCATGTTTTGACCTCATGGTATATACCACTGTGGTCTTATTTTCATGTGAAAGAGCATTAATTCATCTAAAGCTGATGTTCCATTTCTGATCCCATACGGCTGAGAGGGATTCTGGGAAAAACAGAGGGGGGAAAAAGCTGACAATAACTCTGGAATTGCCAGCTATTATTTTGGCTCATTGGCTCAAATGCAGCCAAGCTGCTGCCCTGCAGCCGAGCCAAAACAACCTCGTCCACCTGCCGAGAGAGAGAGAGAGAGAGAGAGAGATGGAGACAGAAATGGTGTGTGTGTGTTAGAGAGCGAGCCCCCATCCAGCTTTTGGATTCACAGTGGTTCAGAAGTCACTGGAGAGAGAAGGAGAAGAGAGAAAAAAAGAGAGAGATGGGAAGAGACAACCTCAGTCCAGCTTGTGCCGACCAAACGCGCAAACAGTACATCTCTCTTTCTCTCTCCCCCCCCCCCCCCCCCCCCAAGGTTAGAGTGGCCTGAGTCACCACAAGCAGCCAGCTCTATTTTTCCTATTATCTCATATTTGTGAAGACTGGAGACCTTTGAAGAAAAGGGAGAGTGGAATGATGAGGAGGAGGTGTAGCAGGAGGAGGTGGAGGGGTGTATGTGGAAAGAGAGAGGGAGAGAGAACCTGGGCCCTTGGGTGCACAACAAAGGGCCTCTGTGCCAGCGCCAGTCCCAGTCAGGCTCAGAGGAAGGTGGAGGATGAAGGAGGAGAGTGAAGATGAGAAGGAGAAGGAGGGGGACACCCACAGGAAAGGGCCCTGGCTTGGGACCCATGGCTGGCCCTCATATCCTGAAAAACAGGCTCCACATTGACTTGGACCTTGGGAGCCAAGGAGAGGTTTGCGGTACTAAGCACCCCCCACTGCCACCACCACCATCACCACCCCCTGCACCAAACACACACACATAGACTCTCAAACTGAGCAGGGGTCAGCATTGAATAAGCAATTATACAAGCGCTGGTGGAGTTTGTCTAAGACTGCCACCCTGAACACTGAAGTATTGAAATAGTGAAGGGAGGAGAAATAAAAAAAAAAACAGAACTGCCTTGTGAAAAGTTTAACCATGTTATCTTAACTGGTTAACTGGAACTAAAGTCAGAGTCTGAGAAGCATAAGAGAGCAGGATTAGCATTGTTTTGATTTATAGTGTTAATCAGAATAACTAATAATTTGTTAAATGATAAACAATATCTTTTAATGTTTCCAGATATTATCTCAATTAGCAAACAAGTACAATCTGGTTATTCTGATTCTTATAAATGTCCTAATGAAAAAGTTACTTACAGTTAATTTGAGTTATACACTGTAAAAAAAAAAAATAATTATGCTGTATAAATTTCCTGCATTAACATTTCACCTAACACAATAGAATTCACTGTTCTGACAAGTTGTTTTATTTAGAAGCAGTCAAAGGAGGAAAGTAGCATCACTATTTAAATAAAATGAGATAACTTAAGTCAGTCAGTAGTAACAGACTCAATCATCTACATCATGGAGATGTTCAAAGAAACTTCAGAAAAGCAGAATTTGGAATACAGCTCTTCACTTATTTACACCCTCTTGATGCTGCAGCATTTGCTCTGCAGTCTGGCTATTCCCCTTGCACTGACAGAGCCAACATACTCCATTACGAAATGATGATGTTGATATTTTGATGATCAATTCATGTCTGGTTGAGCTGGGCCATGTGTCTGCAACACATTTTCATCGATCCTTTCTAGAGACAGTCCAAACGTTCCAAAGCAAAGGAGGGCCATTCCAAGATTACGGGCAGTCTCTTGTCAAAAAAACCCCCACAAAAAAACAGGGGCACTATATGATGGCTTGATAGAGGAGACAGAGATAGAGACGGAGATGTACCAAAAAGCTTTTTGTCCAAGACCACCTCGCACCAACACCTCCACAAGGTTAGCCGCTAAAAGTACCAATTACTGCTTGTTGTTGGGGAGAACAGCTCTTGGCAACAGTTGCTGCGGTGGCTGGGCCTCTGTGTAAATACTAAAGTCCCTCTTCTCCTCCTCCTCCTCTTCACACACTTTCTAACCCCCACCCATTGCTCCATGTCTCCCAATGAAGCAGAGGATCCCAAAAAGAAGAAGATAGAAAGAGTGCGTGTGTGTGTATTCAAATAAGTCCCTGATCGGTCTCAACATCCTCAGTAATTCAGGAGATGCTCCAATTTTAGTCATTAATAAACAGCCAGATCACTAGGTAGAACTAGGGGGACACCACACACACTTACACACACTGAGCGGCATAACAACATGAGAGTTGTGACACTTTTATTCACCTTGCAAAATAAGTTTAGGTTTTTGGGTTAGGTGACATATGGTCCTCCCCTAAAGTACTGTGACAATCACAGACGTCTAACACATTTCAGAGCGACACACCTGTTAACAGGAAAAACACACAATATCACTTGCCAAAACACCTAAAAACTAATAACAACAGAGAGGACTTTATTTTGTCTTTCTGGAGTTTTAGAAAAAAGCTTGAATGCAAATATCACTACATGTAAATGTGAAGTGACTGTGCTGCAAAACTATAAAAAGAAGGACTTTAACTCACAAAACAACATATGCAGTGGGATCCTTTTTCTGTTTCATATTAAGGATTGTACGGATGTATAGCAACATGTTTTTATTAAATGACGTTCTAAGAATAGGCCACAGCACATAAAGTGAAAATTTACAAGGGTGTCAGTCAACAATTTAATAAATTGAAAATCCATTTATCTGAATACAGAGTTCTGCCCTTCACTCCACTGCCTTTCCCTAACAGATGGTGTTGTGGGTGCTTATGTCCAATTTGATTTGAACCAAACCCTCAGCCAATTTTTACACTGGCATGAAATCTCAGTGAGCCAGATCCACACACTGGCAGTCAGAAATAGCAGCGGAGAGGGCGTGACATTGTGAAAGAACGATGAAGGGCAAAATCTGGAGCGACATTCGAGAAAGTCGCAGAAAAACTTTCCTTGTTGTTTTATTTTGTTTGTGTGTTGTTTGTTTCTCTCTCTGTCTTTCTCTCTCCCCTCCTCGGCATGTTGTTTTTGAGCTGAGCTGTAGAAATTAGCAATGCTATCTTAACGATGCAGTGTTTTTGCAGGAGAAATATCCCTTTCACACACACACACACACACACACACACCATTTTCCCAATTGCCTCTGTGATCTCCATTATCATTAAATGGTGTTTGATAGAATCTTGACATTTGAATCTGCTGTGGCCTAATTCAGCTAGGCCACTGATAGCCACTGCCACTGCACCTTATTAGAGACAAGCTATGGTGCTGAACACAGATCCCATTTTCATTTTACTGGCTCATACTTTACAAGCTGAAGAGACCAAGTGTCAACTCTGGTACTGATAACCACCAAATTCAGCCAGCTAATTGCCTGTTTAACAAATAGACCCTCATGAGATACTTTTGAACAGAGGTTCAAATGCAACAGTGTATTTCATTATGTATTTAAAAGACAGTCAATGAAGATGCTTTGAAAAGCTGCTCTGACATTGTATCCTGGTGCTGCTGTCAGGTGAAAATCTTGAATCTTATGGAACCAAACTTTAATGTTTGAAATCAACCATGAAAATCACTAAAGTTAAATTTTCAGCAATGATTCCCTGTAGATCCAGAGTTTACAGTTTACAGGCTCTTAAAATCTTTTGCCTCATGAAAAAGTCAGATTTATATCAGCAACCTCAGACAAGCCAAAACTATATCACAAAAAATAAGAGATGTGCCTTCAAATTCTGCTTTCTCAACCTGGCATCAGGGTGAGGAGTGGGTTAAATAGTCAGGCCCAGCACTCTCTTAATGCACACACATTTCTCCCTGTCAAAAGCATCCTGTTAAAGTAGACCAAGGCATGTATATCTGTGTGTGTGTGTGTGTGTGTGTGTGTGTCGTACACACAGGCACAGGCAGCTGTAATGGAAAATGACACTTGCAATCTGTCTCATGGCAATAACCCCTCTTCAGTGCTCTTGTCTCCACTCCACACACATGCACGTGTACACACACGTACTCCACATTTCTGTCACTGCAGCAGCCCCCGGGCTCGTCCTTGTCACTGCACAGCTTTATTGCATCACTTTAACATGACAACAAAAGAAGACATTGTGTATTGGGCCTGCCATGTATAGGAGGGGAATGGACCCACGCATTAACTACGCGAGAAACAGACAGCCAGAGCACACATACACACACACACACTTGTACTTCTATCTTTGTAAGGACACTCATTGACATAGCCCTTAGCCTCTTACCCTAACCTTAACCATCAGAACTAAATGCCTAACCCTAACCTAAAACTAATTCTAACCTGAACCCTAAAACCAAGTCTTAACCCTCATAAAGGTGCTTCAGAAAGTGAGAACCAGCCTAAATGTCCTCACTGTCCAAAAATGTCCTCGCTCTGTAGCAAAAAGTAAGTAGAAGAACACACACATACACAGACACAGTGCAGTGTTCTCTATTGCAAGTTGTGCTATCTGCCTGTCAGGGCACTGACAGAGAGACAGACAGAACAGCAAGACACTCCTGACACACTAATTCTGCTTTGCATGTTGGAAGCCTATTCAAACGGGGCTGAGCTGTGACTTAAACATACACAAATGCAAGGGGAAGTTAATGTGCATGTTTGCACGTGAGACTGATGGGTAAAGACTTTTATTTCTGATGCTATCATATTTTAGCTGTTTAACTGACAGCTGGCTTGACTTTAGAGTGGCTTTGCTTTGCCGGACAGCAAAGGCGGGGCCCTCCTTGTTCAGTTAACACACACTGCTGACAAGTGCAAACAGACACACACACTTCTCCCTCTGTTTATGCATCTGTTTGAGTCTTGATATCTGTCTTTGCCTCTTTTTGTCTTTCATCTCTGTGTGAACGTTTGTTCCATCTGTGTGTTAATTGGCCTGAGACAGAGCAGATTGTAAAGTCTTAAGAATAACTCACATTGTCCTGTGTGCTGTACAAAGATAGGGCAACAGACTTGTGAGAACCATTAGACCAATGGCAACATCACTCCAAACAGCACTGGAATGCTTTGTTGACCAGCATGTGTGTGTTTGTGTTTGTATGCCTGAGTGGTTGGAGCCTTACAAGTCACCGTACTCCATTTATTAGCTCCCATTGACATCCCTCCCTGTAAGTCTTTTCCTACTACCTAAATTTTCTTTCCCATGTCACATGGTTTTAGGTAAAGAAAAAAGTCTGATTATTTGATGAGATTTGGCTCATCACCCCAACTAGTATGCGGTTAGGAAGTAGGGGGAGGCAGAGACAGTTGAATGAATGACACCACTATGGGAAATACAGGATCAAATATTTTTGTACTGAGGACTAAAATTCAGGCCATTTTGGCTGTAGTTGCTTAAATTTCAATAATTCCTTTTTAAATACACGAATCAGGCATAACATTATGACCACCTGCCTAATACTGTTTACATAGGAGTCAATGTGGCAGTTGGTTGGCACTCATGTTACTCTGCAGCTCACTGTGCATCTTCTGTGAATCCATTTGCTTCCAGTTATACTATCAGGAAGAGCACAGATGTGTCTACAATTCAGTGAAAAACTTATGTAAAAGGAGTGAAAACCGTGGTTGTGAGAGAATTTTTTTAGACAAATTCATCAGCCTCACCATTCTAGGTGTGATGTCACCAATACAGCCCCTGACTCTTTCTCTTCATAGAGACCAAAGTCACTTTCGGCTTTTTCCGTTTTTTAGGGGTCGCCACAGCAAATCGTCACACTGACGACTCGCATGTTGACATTTAGCACATGTTTTACGCCAGATGCCCTTCCTGACGCAACCCTGATTTGAAGCCAAGGTGCAGCGCTCTCGCCACTGCGCCTTAACCACTAGCCTACCAGGGACGGCTCTTTTCATAGAGACCAATGTACAGTATTTCTCATTTTCAACCATTTTAACAAAGATTGAAATAAATTTTAATCTTTTGAAAAGTACAAATAGAAGTTAAAAGTTTAATCTACAGTAGGGCAAGCTCATCATCAGTAAGCCATGGGCATCCATGACCCTGTCTCCAGTTCACCATTTGTCCTTCCTTAGACACTGTTGGTAGGTACCGACCACTGCAGACCAAGAACACACACCAAGACCTGCAGTGTGGGAGATGCTCTGACCCAGTCATCTCACTATCACAGTTTGGCCCTCGTCAAAGTCACTCAGATCCTTACACTTGCCCGTTTTTCCTGTTTCCAACACACTTGCTGCCTAATAGACCCCACACACTGACAGGTGCCACTGAAACAGATAGTGTTATTCACTTCACCTGCCTGTGGTCATAATGTTTTGCCTGATTGTGTGTGTGTACACAAATAGCCGTGTATGTCTCTTGTCAGCTCCACAGCTTCATATGCAATAGAAACTCTCTAGAGTACGTATTTATTTAACAAATTTTTAAAATCAGTTAATACACTAGTGAGAACATTTGACATATTATAATTTTATGTGCACTGGCTAATGTTTGAATCACAAGTCATTCCTAGAAAAAGTCTAACCATCTTAATTACACACTTTTACTACAGTAAATAATCTCTATCAGAAATGTTATCATGCCTATTTCTTGTTTAGTCAGACAAATTCAAGATCACTTTAATTCATAACTGTAGTGAGTACATTCCAACAAAGTCCTGTTTGGTGTATCTACCAAACCACCAATGAAGTGATAAATTCTCAAACCAGTGTAAAACATTTAATAATATACAGTAACTAATGAATGATTAGGGTGTTTATGAAATCAAGCTTATTGTGGTTGTTTATTATTACATCAATACTGTGTTAATCTGATTATTCATATCTATATCAAAATAAGTGAACTGATGTACTCTTATATAAGCTTTATTCACAAATATAAACGTTTGATTCCAGGCCCCTACCAGACAGTTTCTTCCATCAGCACTTAGTTTTCCCTGAACATTCCTGTTGGCCTTGGACCTCCTTTTTCTCCTGCCCCATCACTCCCCCAACAAGACACCCATGACTCTTAAAGTGGGTTAATTGTCTTAACAATGTTTGGTTCGGCGGAGATTTGAGAGTACAGTTGGGTACAGTAACCTTGGCCATAAACTTGTTAGTGTAATTAAACAGATGAGAAGGTTGTGATCTACATTAAACTAAGGCAAAATATGGTTTGGTTACTGTGCTAGAACAGGGTAGAGATCCTGCATTGGCTGTGTTTTCACATAATACACTGATACCCAGGGGGTCAGGAAAAGCTAGACCGAGGGCTCAATGTTAGAGAGTGTGTTGGTTGTGTGTGCTTTTGGGTGTAACAAGGTGTCAGACAAACTGACATGACCGAACAAACAAGTGTCCAGTGTCTTAGTGTGGGCGGCTCCTTGAACCAGCATCACAAGACTGTCTAGTGTGAAGCTTGCAAACAAATATGGGTTTAGCTTGAGAGAAGCAGAAAAAAATGTGTTTGAGAGAGAGCACGTGCGAAAGAGGAAGAAGACAGATAAAGATAGATCAAAAATCTGCCAGAATGAAAAGATGGATAGAGGAATGATTCCCCCAGTAATTTGTGAATGTGTGTGTACAAAATGAAACAAGGTACGAGCATCACTACCCGCCAACTGAAACACACACACCTATACACACACAGGAAGCTTGTTAGCTCCACCCACATCTAAAGCAGCCTTAAATAGCACTGTTACACACCGCTGATCATTGATATTCATAGTTAATCACCATTTTACTCACAAATTTCAACAACAACAATCCACATTCTAAATTTAAACAACTGTCAGGCGGAAAAGGGCTGTGAGCGTAGGAAGGGAGCCGGTGCCAAAAAATGGTGACGCATTCACAGACACACAAATACACACACACACACACAGATCATAGATGCATTAGGTGAAAGTTTTATAATAACACTTTAAAATGAAGCAGGGAGGGGTGAGAAAAAAAAACTCCTGACAGGTGTGTATGCACATTTTTGTGTGTGTACAGGGTAGATGGATGTTTTGGAGAAAAGAAAGGAACAACTGACTGTGTGCATGGCAAGAAGGAAAAGAGGCTGGGTGAAGGTGGAGAGGTAGAAATAATGTGTTGCCTTAGGAATGGAGAGTTTCTCTAACAGTAAACACAGTTACAGGCCAAGCTAATATAAAGATTCCTCAGAGAAGGTTTATTCACTCAATATAGAATCACATCTTACACTGTATTAAAGAAATGGTGTTTTTATTAATAAAAAGATGATGAAATGCAGTAAGAGTTTGACACTTAGAGTATACATTTTAGCTGATTGTAAGCAGCTGATTATTATAGAAGTAAAACAAAATGAATTCCTGGCTCTGGAACAAGATTGGACCCTTGTTGTCCAAGTACTGTAAGTGAATAGCAACTCTATGTATTAATGATCACTGTAGTATCATGTTATAATGTTCCTTTTATACCAACTGACTGTGATGTGTTGAAAAGGTTACAGAAACACACACCTGGGTTACAGACATGACTGGTGTACAGCAACTGATTTGCTTTGTCGGTATTACAATGAGCTATGAAGCCCTGTGTTTGTGTGTATATGTGTGCATGTTACCCTGTGTGTACTCGCCTGCATCTGTGCGTATGTTTAGATGTTAATATGTGTGTATGAGTGTGTATATGCATATTTGTGTGTGTGTGTGTGCGCGTGTGGGTGACAGCTCCAGGCCCAAACTGACTGGCATCTGGCGATGGCAGTTGTTTTAACAGCTGAGCTGACAGCATTAATCCAAACGCACCCAAATCAAAAGGAGACAACACCTGTTCACTGCTCCTGAGCCCAGCCGAGGAAGAGACAAGGGGGGAGAGAGGGAGGAGGGAGAGAAAGGCAGAGAACTAAGTATGAATGGAGACTGAGAGTGAAAGAGATGGAGGGGGAGTGATTAGGAGCAGGTGGAGACAGTGACAGGGACAAAGGGAGGTAGTAAGAGAAGGATGGAGGGAAGCTGGTGAAGAGAAACAGAGAAAGGATGGAAAGCAAGGGATAAGAAGGAGAAAAGAGAGAGAAGAGGGAAGGATGCATTAGAAGAAAAGCAGGGGATGGGGGGTGAAATGATGAGAGCAGGCACGCTGCCAGGCAACACACTCGGCACTTTTTCCCCTGAGCAAAGTGGAAAGGGGCAGTAGGCCAAACAAGGAGGGAGGGGTGAAAAATAGAGGGAAGGGGGGGAGAGGTGAATGAATGGAGAGAGGAATCCCACAGGGAAAAAGAGAGAAGGATAGGGTGCGGATGGGGGGAAGACAGGTAGGCAGACAGAGAAGTACAGCGATCTATCCAGAGGAGCATCAGAGCTCTGACACAGCCGGTGAAAATAACATAGCAGTCGTCAAAGGGGTGGAAGTGAGGATGAGCTGCTGGAGATGCTAGTCTTCTCCAACATCTGGCTCAAGTAAGGCCGGGTCACTGTGGGCTAGGGGTCATGACCCCTGAGGTTTGCAACACAGACTGCACCACTTCATCTGCAGGAACCGCCCTTTGACCAGCCAACTGAGGGTTAATTATTATAGACCCCCTGACTTCAAAGAGTGACCCAGTGACTGGCTGACATATCAGAAAAGTGAATGTTCCCCTGGCTGACTGAATGGATGTCTGACTAGCAGAGTGGTTGATTGCATGGTTAGCTGGCTGATGCATTGCAGGACCAGCTTCCTTGCTAGTTGACTGTCTGACATGTTGCAAGCCCAGCTGACTAACTAGCTATGTGACTTGTTGCTCTCTGAATGACTGATGTGCAAAAGCCACACAACAGTATTCACACCACCTTGATATTTGTAAATGTAAAAGGCAGTGAAAACAGTTGGGGTGGCCTGTGGGTGGTGATCATGTGGGTTGTTGGCATGTGTCCATTTGCTATCCCCGCTGCATCATGGATAGCTGTGGCTTCTTGGTCAGGTCACACAGACTAGTGTGTTTGTCATCAAGTGTTTTTACTGTTGTGTGTAGACAGACAATCTAATAAGAACCAAGCAGTGATACACACCAATTCCACACCTCCACTCAAGCTGTTAAAGCCCCTTTACATCCATGTCAGGGCTTAAATGCAGCACTGGATGCTGCTGACTGAGAATGCAGTGCTGATGCTTTCATGTGTGTGTTGTAAAATTGCACTAAAAAGACTATGTACACAAGCCTATATGCATTATATAGTAGAAAGTGGGTAGTCTTTGTCACATATACAGTGTATATTAACAAGCCATATGTGACATTTAAGGCACAGAGATGGAAACAGACTCATATATACAGTATAATTATAATATGTATATACTGTAAGTACACACACTAAATATCTTGCACAAACAGCTGCAGCTAATAAGCACAAACAGGGTGCTTCCTTACACTGTACTGTATATCTGAGTATAACTTATGTGCCACTATGAGAATGTAGGTACTAAGAACATACATGCATATGCATTTGCTTGGATGTGATCATTTTGCGTGTTTAATGTAGTTGCGTGTTTAGCCTTTTTTTACAAATTCAAAACTCATCTCTATAAGGCTTTATTTCCTGTATTGGTTTCCTGTTCTTCTGTGTATTCTGATTCTTGGAACAAACACTAATGTATAAGAAATTGTTTATTAATACTTCATGTAACCCAGTTAAAATATTCGACTTTATAAAAGTGGATGTTTAAATAAGATACCTAAGTTCATGGATGTAAAATCAGTGGTTTAAAACATGTTACTTTGAGGGAGTTAGTATTAATATTGTTTAAAATGGGACTAATAGGTTTAGAAGAACTGTTTCATACCTTATGTTATTTTATTGTGCAAATCTGTAAGCCGAAGGACTGTGAGAGTTTCCTGGTGGGAGCGAGATGGTAAAACGCGACTGGAAAGTCAAGAGAACAAGAAAGGCTTGGTGAATATATGCTGCCCCAGAGATTGTTTACTTGACGATTGTGGTCAGGGACAGAATTCACGTTTATGGTGAGCAGTTTTAATTTCAACCCGAAATTTGTTGTGTAGTTGATCTAGGTTCTAAGCCCTGCTCTGTTTGAGTAGCGTTGGCATTCATTAGCACTGTGAATGTATGGGTAACAAGTTAGCTAACGCAGCTGACATGTATATGTTGTAGGTCTTTGTTTTCCCCTCACTGGAAAATTGAGCAGAGACATTCAAAGAGAAAGCTACGAGCTACGAGTTTTGGAGTCACCACGCAGACCAGCCATCGCCGACGCCATTATCGTGGACCCTAGAACACGTGGAGATCCATGTTGTCGCAAGACACGGTGTGGACTGGGTTAGACGAGTGCCATCATCAAGGAGGAGCCAGAGGCTTCTTGCCACTGTTCTGCTCCAGACTGCACATACACCCAAGAGTAAGGTACCTTTATTTACTTTGCTCAATTGAGTGAAGCGGCCACATAGTTTTGGGCCTCCACGCTCACAAGCATCGACTCAGGCCTGCAACGGGGGGTGGTTTTGTTTAACTATTTCGTGCTGAGTTGAGAACTTTGTGTTTATTCCAGGTTGCAGTTTAAGTGTGATGGGTTCATTTGAGATTTTATTATTCTTTTCCCGTTTTCATTTGGAAACGAAATTAAGTAATCTGCATTTATTATTATCAGTATTAAAGTTGTGCCATAGTTCACCTTTACCACAGATTGTGAGTGTTTGAGTGGTGGCATTCCTTTTCTAAAAATATAGGTACCTCGGGTTGGTGTAGAGCAGTGGTCTTCAAACCGGGGGGTGTGCCCCCTAGGGGCGGAGGAACTGCAGGGGGGGCACAACAATTCCTGTATGTAAACAATGCATAGTAGTGCCGTGAAAAGCACACCCCCCGTGAACCCCTACACTTAGGGAGAGGGTAGGAGCTAAGGGAGAGGTGAAAATCAAGGGGGTGCTTTTCACAGCGGGGGTGATACACTGCTAGCATGGATGCTTCATGAAAAGAGAGCCAACCAAGCATAAATCTGGTGGTGTATCAATGCCAACAGTTTCAACAAGTGAAGACAAAGACAAGAAAATATGATGAGGCATATCTCGTGGTTGGTTTTACCTGCACAACAGTTGGTAATGGGGAGAGGCCACAGTGTGTTGTGTGTGTCAAAATATTAGCTTCTGATAGTATGAAGCTGAACAAGTTAAAACGCCACTTGGACACTTTACACTCTGAACACAAAGATAAGCCTCTGGATTTCTTCAGAGAAAAACTTGCAAACTGACATGCACAGCAAAGTCACTTCACTAAAGCAGCATCTGTATCTGCAAATGCAAACGGGGGGGTGGAAATATTTTTATCCACAAAGGGGGGCCCAGCAGAAAAAGTTTGAAGACCGCTGGTGTAGAGTGTGACAGTGTAAGACTCAAGGCTCAATAGACATCACTTATAAATAGTTACTCCACTGAACAATCAAACTCGGAGCCATTCCCTGTAATTCTGGCGAGTCAGGTGGGCTACAAAATGATGGCACTGCTGGGATAGTGATCTATGTGTCTTGTGTCTAGTTGGATTGGCAGCTCGTAGTTGATTTTAATAACCAATAGTTACTGTCAAGTGTAGTAGCTATGCAGTCGAGTCTAGTAAACAAATTGAGAAACTGGTGTCGAGGAGAGACCTTAGATGAGACTCATGCTTTCCTGACTATTGTCCCCGAGAATACTGAAATTTTTACAATAGAGGAGACTTTGCAGACAATAAAGTGTCTTGGACGTGTACGGGTTACGGGAAGGATGTTGACTGATTTTGCTGATCCATCATCTGGAGTACTAGTACTGTGTGAGTGTAAAGGGGATGTAAGTAAATCAGCAGTTCCCAGTGAGATATCCCTGGCCAAAAGAATAACTGCCTGGTCATTAGTGACAGTGAAGGAAAGGGTGGGGGCGGAACTAGATTTTGTCAGGGCCGCTCGCAGCCGCTGCCTCTCCTCCGTCTTTCTCTCCTCTGTTCTCTTGATCCTGTGGGCTCTGCACCTCAGCTGTGTTGCATTCCAGGAATTAGCGACTGGTAGATGCACACAGCTGGGGTGCATCCCGATGATTACCTTCTCCTCCTTATTTATGCCGCTGACAGACGCTCCAGCGTCGCTGGAACATTAACTAAGTACTGCCTAATGTACGTGGATAGAATGCTACGCTGACAGTTTCTGTGCGTTTTGGCTTGACTCTATCACACCACTTATGCGGTTAGCAATACGTTCCTTTGTTTTCCGCGCTGACAGTTCCTGTGCTGTGGATTGCATTGTGTACACTGGTCTTTTTGTTCTTTCACCTGTCCGTCTTCATCTTCCTGCCCTTTTGGTTTTTGCGTCAGTCCCTGGTTTCCCCTGTTTGTTTCTCTCCACCATCTCTACTGACTTTTATATACTTGGACTTTGTTATGTTCTTTTGATACTCTGTGTTCTTTTGTAACCAGCAACCAACATGTTTTTTTCACCTAGCACCTGGGTCTGCAAACTTGAGCCCAACCTCAGTCCTCCCTCACCCTCCTGGTGAGGGGGGCTGCCATAACAGATTTTAACCATAAGTTGAGTGCTTTACTACAGGCTGAGAGAAAGTCCATGGCTGATGTGCAGGCCCTGCTACCCGACACGCTGCCAGCCTCCTCCCCTACCAAATCTGTTCTTTGTGCTGTTGGAGGCCTGCTGGACAAAACCAATAGATCCTCAGAGAGTGGAGGATACAGGCGCCTGCGCATGTTCTCAGGTATGGTGCCCACTCCAGTAGGGGAAGAGCAATTCAATCATTGGCTAGAACAAGCATATCTAATGGGGGAAGAGAGTGAGGGGTCCCCAAAAGACAAACGCCTTTCAACACATCATCTATTGTCTGACACATGCCCCTGTGCTAGCCTTCACTGCTCCAGACCAACCATACATTTTGCATGTGGATGCCAGCTTAAAAGGGATTGGAGGCTCAATAGACATCACTTATAAATAGTTATTCCACTGAAGAATCGAACTCGGAGCCCTTCCCTGTAATTCTGGCAAGTCAGGTTGGCTACATTCACTTTAGGGGTTCAGCATTCTCTAATATTGTCCTGGAAATGACATTTAGTGCCAATTATAACAGACAAAGGGTTCAACTGGAACACAACAAATTACTAGCCAGGAGAATCTTTACCGTAATTTCCAGACTATAAGCCACTACTCTTTTTACACGCTTTGAACCCTGTGTCTTAAACAATGACGCAGCTAATTTATGGATTTTTACAAGCTAACGAGCTTCATGCCGCCAATACATTTAGCCTCGTCACATGAGACCAATGAAATTACCAAATAGGTCACAGTGGACCAATGAGGACAAACTCAATTCCAACTGTGATTTCTGGGGGCACAACGAAGTATTTGCAGCCACTCGACATCAGTGTGAATTGTGCATTTAAAGTGGCACTCCAAGTTGAGTGGGAGGCTTGGATGACTAGCGGCGAGGAATCATTTAGTAATTCTGAGGCGGTTCAATTCCGACACTGAAGAAGACGACTTTAGTGGTTTTAGTGCGCAGGAGGAAGATGAAGATAGTGATCAATTACTTTTGTGGTAGGCCACTGTATTTTTTATTTTTTTAAACCAGCCGTGTTACAGGCACTGTTCGGAAAAAGCATTTATTTAATTAAATCTTTGTGTGCAACATCTTTCTGTGTAAATACCTCATGTTACAACGTGGACACCTGCGGCTTATAATCGAGTGCAGCCTATATATGTACAAATTTTTTTTTTTTAAATTTAGTGGGTGCGGCTTATATTCAGGTGCGCTCAATAGTCCGGAAATTATGGTAAGTCAGTGCACAGATCTGAACATTAAAAATGCCACATTTGTTGATAGGGAAGCATACAGTTCAATAAAAGTTTTCCTTAAGCTTAAATGGAGCAGTTTTTCTTCCTGCTTCAAAACTCAACTTGGCTAACTTAACTAGGACAATATAATTCGCTCAGAACTTTGGCTCAATTAGCACTAAATTACATACAGAAGACTAGTTCTTTTTTGAATACTTCTACAAAATCGAAAGAACAATAAGGCATTCTCACTGGTCATGCAATACAAAGCTATGAAGAAAGTAAAACCCATAAATGTTCTTAAGTTTGCATGTAAATAGAAATATCTAAAAAGCTTGCAGCAAAGTGATACCTGTTTTGCTATGGCACAATGTCAAGATGAAAAATGAAGAATTTCACTCCAAAGTGTGACTTCCACCTACATGTAGAGTAACTGCTGTGATGTCAGTAAACTACTTAATGGAGGATGTTGATGTTATCTGCTAACTCCACGACTCTTCTTATGAAGTAAAAATGTTTCAGTATGTAGTCACCTGGCCTTCTGAAAACTGGCTGAACTCCAACAGCAAATTCTTTCTATGGTGTTTCTCAGAGTGTTTTGTTGATTATGCGCCTCAATGAAAACTTTTAAGATTTTTCAGCTGCATTTCATATCCTCTTGATAAAGTAATTGAAAGTCTGTACACTTCACACAAAACTCATTAATCTTGCAGCCATTTTGCAGCATAAAAACATTCCTCTGTCTCTCCATGGGAATGGGAGAAAGACCAAGAAAGGAAAATAACAGAAAAGAAAGAAAAACAACAACAGGGTGCGCAAACCAAGAGAGTTTATGAGAAAGCTGAACAGATAAATCATAGATTCCACTGACTTGGTCATGGGACATGGTGGTGAATGGAAGTGAATGGGGTGGATACCTAAACAATGGGTCCTATCTAATATCTGGGAATCGGTGACAGCCAGCCTTTTATGTGGAACAGTCTGACTTACACAAGCACACACACAGACACCTAAACGTATTCATATGGTATGTATGACACACAGAAAAAGCACAAACACAGTGCAAAGAAATACATGCACACACCTAAACATCCACCTTGCTTACCTCATCAGCAAATCTCAACACACACATATATACATATGTAGCCACAGACACACAGTACTGTAGGACAGTTAAATTGTGAGAAGGTCACATTAGCTTAGCTATGGAAGCCCTGACTGATTCATTAACCTAAGGTCTTTGTCCTTAACTTAATGCCATGCCAGGAGGCCAATAACACACACACCAACCATCAGGAAAACCACAGGACCCTCTCTCTTCTCTCTAAGAACCTCTATGCACATGTATTGGACAAAAGATGGGGTGCTGCTCCCCCCACCCAAAAAAAATACACACACTCACACACACACTATTCATCTCCTTAATATCTCTCGTATGGCCTGGGAAGAATGGTAAAAAGGACTTTCATCCCCACTGATTGTCTCATGAAAGGCTGGAGAGAGAATGCCATGCTGAAAAGCAGCCACAAACAATTCACTAAGAAAGGTGACTTAAATGTACCTTTCATTGAGCCAACAATGACCAGCCCCACAATAGGCCTCAGGTTCACCCCATGACGTTACGTGTTTCACATGCCAAAGGAAAAAAGAAAAGAGAAGAAAATGGAGCAGATTTGAACTGTGGGCCATGTCCATGATGATTTTTCTACTACAAATGCTTTAGAGTTCACTGATACAGTGATACTTGAATAACTGGAAAGAATGATAAACAAAAAGGAACAGGTTTTCTTTGATAACCACCATGAAGCAGGAACTTAAAGTGAGTTTTATTTGTACAAAAGGATGCCATTTCTTTTTCAATATTTTGATCTTTCAAAGCAGAGATGTTTGACTTTTACCAATGAAGGTTTTCTTTTCTGCTGTCAGGTGACAAGACAGGAGGTGTAGCATAAAAAACAACACACATAGTTCAAATCTCCTTAGCAAGGGCTCAGATGCAAAATTTGTCTCGTAAGCATGATGTCAACTTTTTTTAAGTAAATGTTGACTGCGTATTTAGAGCACTTTAATTTGCAAACAGTAGGACAAATCTAGCTTTTTTCACTTGTCTGAACTTTATTTCTTGCATGTAGCAAATAAAAACAGAATTCTCTCTTTCAACTTCTGTTTTTTCACTCGCTTTCTTTTTTCCAGCGTGAGATGAATGATTACAACAAACAATGGATGTGAGAGTCCTGCTGCACTTCATGCTAATTTATACAACTAACTAATTACCGGCAAAGAGTGGAAATCACATAAAAGCATTCGTCCGCTCCCACACTAGTGGCTGTGAACCTGCTGCTGTATGTTTGTATGCATGTGTGTGTTGTGGGCCTCAAATTTCCCTTAGGGACCCGTGCTTAAAAGTTGTGATGACTTGCAGGAATTGTATATGCCATTGTTGGTGCATGTGTGTGCGTGTATGTGTGTTTGACATAACCCCCCAGACAGCTGAGCAGTAGAAGGATTAAGCAAAGTGAAGGAGAGGGAGGGTGAACTGATGGATGGATGAACGAGATTGCCTTGATCCCTCCACTTCTATGACTCTTTTTTCTCCCTTTCTTTCTCTCTCTCCTTCTTTTTGGCAGAGCGTAGCCGCCCTTCCCATTGTCACCCATTGGAGTTTATGGAGGCGTGAGGGCACTCCAGCCACTGTGTGCTTGTTTGACACAATGGCCTTGCCTAAGTGCTGTCCTATAAAATGCCTCAGTGCTCTCTAAAAGCAAGCCATGGATTCCCTCCCTGCCTTGAAAAAAGATGAAGTGCAGTGCATGCATGTTTGAGCATGTGTCCATGACTGTGTGTTGTGTGACATCTGTCATTGAGTTGGCATTTTCAGTATGGAAGCCAGTGTGTTGGAGTAACACGTATGCTCAGCCATAAAAAAATAAAACAAAACAACCCCCCCACCACCACCACCACCACCATTCTAGGTGACCTAAAGGTGGGGTGGGAATGTACACTGTCTCTAGTGTGCGTGCGCGTAAAGCTGTATGTGTATGTGTCTCTTTTCCCTGCACGTGTCTGGATCAAGGCCATACAGTATACTGCAGAGGCCAGGGTCTGACCCCTGAGCTGCTTCCAGTAAAACAAACAAGAATATTACTATATTATTGCTTATTGCCCCCAACAATGTGAACACTAGGACAGGCAAGTGATCACTTAAGACAAGCTCACATCAAGCTAATAGCCCATGTACTAAGTTATCATTCACAACAAAAACAATCATGTTGTGGTTTCTGGTTCAGACTTAGGATAGGGAATCAACATTGTTTAAGTCAGACATTAGAAAGCTAACAGGTTGTGGTGAATTTATTACATTTTAAATATTTATATTTTACACAGTATTATAAATTATTTTATAAGTGTATCATAAATAATCTGAAGCTTTGGCAAACATTTTTAAGCATAAAAATGGGAACAAATGTTTGAGGATTAAAAACTTGAACAACTTGTCAGTTGAAAATATCAGGTTACCCTGTTAAACATGGGCACAGTTCAGTTGGCTGCAGAGACTCTGGTTACTGTGCAGTTTTTCCAGAACATAAGCTACTTTGTAAAATCAGTACATCCATCCTCAGCTGTGGTACACTGTACTGTATAGACGTATAATAGTCCGTACAAGTGTCACAAGTCTGTAACTGGTCTGTGTAGCATTATAGTGGGGATGATACACGAGAACAGTGGCTACATCACTTACTGTGTTGTCTCTTGGATTACTTCTGCAATTTTAGTAAGTGTATTTTTACCACAGATAGTTACTAATGTTACAAATATTCTGCTGTTACATATCATACTTTACATTTGCACATCATGATGACTGCTAAACATGGCCTACTGTTTTCTGGGAATGTTAACATTCCCGGTAACATACTACTTGTGTATCTCCTCACATCAAATGCCTTACTGGGCTCTGCAGGTCATTTCTCACAGATGCTCCTGTAAAGGCAAACATAAAACAAAGTCTGTGTTTACAATTTGGAAGGTTTATGTGTCAATACTAACCCAACATGTAGTATTAACAACAGCAACATGTAGTATTAAATGGCAGCTTTTACCTGAGGAAAAAGTCAAGGGTATCTGTATTCCTGAAGGTCAGTGCTGGTTATATTTCTTCCTGATTTTGGACACGACTGCCACTCAAACATCTGTGGTTGTTTAGTATTTGGTTTAGAAGGGATTATTATGGTGAAAGTTATGGTAGTAATGCAGCTGACAGTGGCTAACGATATTAACAGAACTAACACAAGACTGGAGCTGTAAAGAAACACAAGCTAGGAGTTAGGAGGTTCCTGTTCAGCACTGTGTGAGCTGACCAATCGGAGCAGACTGGGCTTTTATGCGTTCACACAGAGGTGAAAAGAGGATCTGGAGCTACTGGTGCTCTGAGGAAACTAAAGAACTTTATGAACGTAAAAGGCTGTAAACATTTTCAAGTAGAGACTTTAAATATTATAAACCTGAAAACAACGGACCTTTAAAGGGAGTTTTTCTTGTCACCAAGGGCTTGCTCAGGGGGGTTTCTTTTGAAATGTTCTTTATAATACTGTACTATATATATATACACCATACTATATAAAGTCCCCTGAGATTATTGTTGTTTTTGTTGTTGTTGTGAATTGTCACTATAAAAATAAAACTGAATGGTTCTCAAACTGATATAGCTTAATCTGTACATTGCTAAAACATGCATAATATCTTTCAGCCACTTCAAAAGACAACCAGGTGTACTCAAAAGGAAAACATTTCTAGCTGAGGACCTGTGTTTATTCTTGCTTGCAGCAGAGATTATACTAAAAAGGAGAAAATATCAAATGTCCCAGAGGTTGTAGAACCCCAGTGACAGTTAGCTTTACTGTAGCTGGGTAGCAGAGGCTCAGCAGAGGGGTCCAGAGATGGAGCTCAGCTGGCACTTAGTAGGAGCCACTTACAGTCAAGGAGAGGAGAGGAGAGGAGAGCAAAGAAAAAGGAGGAGGAATGAGGCTGAGTGTGTGCTGAAAGGCCAGGGTAGTGAAGACGCTACTCCAGGGGCAGAGACCAACATCTGTGCCCCATTTAGTGATGTTTCACTTCCTTTATAGTTCCCCTTGTTTTCTTGTCTTTTATTTGTAACTCACACTATCTTTCTTTCTATCTATCTATCTGTAGTCTGCATGTGCAGATCATGTGCAGGTGCATGTCTCATTTCTTACAGCCGGGCTAATAGATTATCACTAGGGCTTGTTCTGTAGCACAGGGGTCACAAGAGGTTAAATGATGAGTCCAGTGGAACTGTTCAACCCAGGTGTGTGTGTGGTTCAATTCATCGTGAACATGCAGCCACCTCTCTTGGGTTTTAGCACGGACACTCCTCTCAACCCTGTGTCCCTCACGATGCTCTGCACTCTGCTCTCATTATTCCACCTAATGACACAAACACACACTCAAGCATGAGCCACTTGCCCTGCAGAGCCTCACCTCAAGTCCAGATAAAGACACACACACATAAACATACACACACAAGGCACTGTCATGGCATTCTGATCTTCACTGTTCCTCCCTGTCTCACCTGAAAAGTTTATTAAAGACAGCAACTAGTGGTGTGTGTGTGTGTGTGTGTGTGTATGTCTGCGCACATATGTATATGTGTGTGAGTGTGTATCTCCAGGGTAGCAGGTGGCCGGTTGAGTAAGACAGGAGATGAATGGAAAGAGTAGGAGAGTGGTGGAGCATGATTGGGCCAGGCCATGGGGGACAACATGGCTAGTCATTTATTAGAGGCCAACATACACACGAGCACACCCACACACACAAACCTTGCATGCATGCAGCCAAATGCAATGCTTCTCTGAACACACACACACACACACACACACACGTGCAAACACATTCTGTCACAAATCCATATGCAAATACACATACACAAGGGTACATGCTCCCAGAGGCACACACACATGTGCACATTGACCTAGTATCTACCACTCTCCATTCATCTAGCCTAAGTAGAGCAACACTAGCCACAGACAAAAAACTATACAGTATCTTTCAAACATAAGCCTTACTTGTGTGTGTGTGCGTGTGTGTGTGTGTGTGTGTGTGTGTGTGTGTTTTGTCTAGCTCAGAGCCTGCCTTTGATAAGCTTCTCTAGCTGTTTCAAGATGTTTATCGTTTTCTGACCCATTTTGAGTCTTTGGCCCCTTGTTCACATCTCTCCTGGTGTTAATGTTCCTACGCTTTATATGTGTGTGTGTATGCCATTGATCCAGCTGGAAGCAGTGTGTAAGAGAGAGAGAGAGAGAGAGCAGTAATATTCCAGGCCTTTCATAATGATTAAAGCCTTCATTAAATTTTCATCCCAACCTGCTGTTTGCTACTAATGGCCTTTGTGAACCACACAGCCAAACAATGGTTAGCTGGGCACAGAAAAGGGATTTCTATCTTGCGTTCAATACTGCCCTCGTTGTTTCCCCCTGCTTCTCTTCATCTTTTCTCAGCTTCCTTTAGTTTTGTTTGCTCTCTTTTCTTCCTTCCTTTCTCTTCGTGCTTGCCCTGGGTTTTCTGTGTGTATGTGCTGGATCTGGAAGCACTGGGGCCTTTTGTTAGTGCATTTCATTTAAACGCAGGGCAGATAATGCTTCAGGTTGGTTTGGATGCTGCACCACTGTGGCACTCTGCTAATGGGGTCTGTGAAGACACTGCTCTTTCTCTCCTTGACTCTGCCTCTTCTTCTATTCCTGTCTGTCTCTTCATTCTCCCTCTCCACTTCTCTCTCATTCTTTCTTTTTGTGGTGGCTGACTCATAAAGCTCTATTATTGTTGTTTTTATTTAATCTGTGCAGCCAGTTCACAAGGTCCAGTGAAACAGCGAAAAACCCAAAACACACCTCAATTACAGCTCAGCTCAACAAACAGCCCAGTTTTCTTTTTTTAATGTCTAATATGCCACAACAAGCCTCTCTATCAACTGGAATAAAAACAACCAAACGGCGAGAGCTGACCAGCAGTCTTGGCCATTTTGAAAACCTTATAGAAAAGCTTGGAAAATAAGGTTAGCGTGTCGCACCTTGAAATGAAAGCCTGTTCATGTACTGAGGGAACACACAGACACACAAGTACACAGGTACACTTACAACTAAAGACAAATACACAGATGCACTGTTCTTTCACCTTTTGGGCACTGTGTCCTACAGGTCAAGGTCAAAGTGCATATTTGTCATATGCACAGTTAGGAAATGTGTTTCCCTGTACAATGAAATTCTTACTTTGCCATCCACATGAATGCCACAAAATACAAATGAAATATAAAGTAGATAAATAAGTAACAAAATCTAATGCAAAATCTACAGTTCACAGAGATGTTTAAAGAGAAACCTTTGCACACAGCAGCGCTGGATTTAGAAGCAAAAGGGGATGAAAAGGAGGGGAAAAAATCTAGAAAAAGATCTAAAGTTTGTTTTAACAATCATCAACTTTAAAGGTCGTGGTGGGCCCACTCATTTCAAAGGAACCTACACCTGACCTAGGATCTGAGTCAGACAGGTTCTGAAGTACACTTGGAGGTGGGAGGTGGCAGTCTTGTTTTGTATGACTGCTTTTGGATCGATGTGAATCATCATATGTCTGGTCATATATGTTGTAGGAGTAGCATTGTTACTTTAGGAATAGCTTAGTGTGTAGTGGGTGTGTTTAATTGCAATGGTGTGGCTACAATCAGAACAGGCAGGTGATGGAGATTGGAGCAGAGTAAGGTTTGGCAGGAAAACTGTGAATGTAACTGTGAATGCAGAGTAAAGTCTGTGAGAAAATGCTAATGATCAAGTCAAGTTCCTGTGTTTCAGCCAACTGCTGAAGGGGGTTAACCCACAGGTTAGCATCAACTTTGGCTACAGAGCAGAATATTTGCTCTGTCATGTTCTTCATGATTATGACTTGAAAGATGTAAAGATAATGCTTAACAAGTTGTGAGAATATTGCAGGAAATATTGCTATTAAATGACAATTGTGTATTGAAATTCACAGATGTTTAATTGCTTAGAAATGTATTATCTTCGTCTGTGCCAGCTCATGAAGTTCAACCTGCCCCAGGAGCTGCTGATACAGTTCTACAAAGGAATCACTTAGTCAGTTTTCTGCTCATCCATCACTGTTTGGTTTCGTTCAGCAACCAAAGGGGGAACAGACTCCAGCAGACAGTTTGGAATGCAGAAAGAATCACTGGTGCCAGCTTGCCCTGCATGAAGACCTGTACACCTCACAGGTCAAAATGAAGGCAGAGAAGATTTCTGCAGACCCTTTGCATCCTGGACACAAATTGTTTGAACTCCTCCCCTCTGTATGGCTCTACAGATCACTGTACACCAAAACCAGACACAAGCATACTTTATAAAAGCTGTCTCTCTTTTCCTTTCATTCCTTTTTGATTGCACACATCAAGCTACTGCCAGTGTTGGTGTCTCCTCTATTCAGGTTTAGTCTGACTTCACTCAGGTCCCCTTGAAATTGGGTCTCTTTAGAAAATGAATTAACCTCAGTGAACTATTTTAAAACTGACTCTGACTTTACTGTGAAGCCCATGAAACATTTCTCCACCAATTAAACAAGTTATATTAGTGCATCTTCTTAATGGAGATGGACACCTGTTGGTGATCTCCTTATCGCATTAACACTAGGACATACCTGTACATTTCATAGCAGCCCAGTAGAGATTAGAGTTGGCCATGGACTAATTTTATCTCTTTTCTTGACCTCAACTGTTAGCCCAAGGCCATGTTTGAGATTGAAATGTGGAGGCTAATCAAGCTAAGCTATTTAGCCCTGGGCAAAAATCTGGTTTAGTTTCTTCAATAGTGTGTGAAATCTGTATTTGAGAGCCAAGAGAGCTTTATCCAAGAGGTTAAAAAGGTAGTATGATAGGTGATAAATTGAACTGAATCCTCACTGGTTCTTTAGCAGAAATAAATCTTACACTAATGTGAGTGTCTCCTCCTTGAAATTAAAGCCAGGGACCATTTGGAGAGTTATTAAGATATCCAAGTATGTTTGCAGGCTTTTCACACACTCAAGCATGCACTCTCACACATGAACACATGCGCACACACACACACATCTTATTTGTCAGGTTGTGATAAATATGCAAAGCATGGTGGACAATAGGCCCTAACAGCTGATGCTGTCTGTCTGTGTGCTGGGAAAAACAAAGGCTCGCCTCTCATCTCAATGTGTGTGGGTTCATAACAGAGGGAGAGAGAGACTCTCTCACTCTGACAGAGCTACACAGAAAACAAGACAAGAAAGAAGTAGAGAGAAAGGACAATTGAGCGAAATAAAAGATCAGCAAGGAGCTGCAGAGATGACAGGGACTTTCAGATCACACATCTGGCCAAGCAAGCATCCCCTTTCTTCACTGACCTTCTGGCTCGTTCTTGATCAGCTCCTCCATCTTACGTTGCTTCAGTGTGTCCACCACATCTGCCAGGCTGCCCTTGCGCCTCTCGGGGGTCCCCAGGGTGCCTGTGACTGAGCCAACATCATTGCAAGCCCGCCCCATGCCTCCACCTTCCTCTTTGCCTGGTGAGGTAGCAATGTGCTGGGGGTAAGGACTCAGAGAGTTCCCCTTAGTACCATCCTGGTCCTGGGGTGGAGGAGAGAAGATGATGTAGAAAGGAGATACATTATTAGTTTAACTTTAAGACATATAAAAAAAACTGTAGAAGATATAAATGAGGAAAGGGTGGGGGAGGAGTTGGCATATACCAGTTCATTATCTCCAGCCTCCTCTCTTTCTTTTGCTCCCTTTATTCTCTCTATCTCACCTTCTCATAGCCCAGTGCAACCAACTTTCATCCCTGGCCAGTTAGGGTGTACTTCTCTGTCACATCCTCTGGAATCTGCATTTAACTGACTTGGAGGTAGTTGACAGAACGAGCACATGAAACAACAACAAAAGACTCTGCACACTTTCGGAGTCATGCTAACTCTTCATTACAAAGCCTTCAAGGGCTCCACTTTAAGACCTTCCAGCGTTACTGTACCGAATCCCAAGCCCAAGTTTGAGTACAGTTAATGCCGAGGATATAATTCCATCAGACAAAAATAAATAAATAAATAGCTAGATAGATAAAATAAAAATAAATAAATAAAAAATATTTCCATTTTCAGCAGTTTGGAGTGGTGTCAAATCATTTCCATAAACTTATGAATAGACTGAAAGGGGTTAAAAAAAATCACAAAACAGTAATCAGCATGACATCTACAAAATATAATATATACAGCTCAAAGTTAAGCTCTGTGGTTTGCCAAGCTGTCATGATGAATAATTATCCTGCTCTCTTATTTCTGAAATTTACAGTATTTAATGACCTTTGGAAATTACAATCCTCTTGTGAGTAAAGAAACAAAACAAAAAAAACATGTTAGAGTTACAGAAGAGAGGATGAACTTTTCAGTGAAGTAGCAGGCCTCTTGTGTCCTATAGTTACACTTTTGAAATTATATGTTCATATTTAAACTATTCATATATTCCGAGCAAGAATGAGAAGATGTAATTTTAAGAATTTTTAACTAGAAAACTTTTATTAGGTCTCAAAACATGTTTGAATGGTATCTTTAAGGTATGGTTCTCTTTTAAGTAAGATGATGTCAAACATAAAAGAAACACAACAGCTGAATGGTAATTAAATTCCAACATCTTAATCTTTGACTCAATAAACCCTGTGTTTGCTTTGACAGCATGCATGATAGACTTAATGCCAGCTCAGCCCAATTAACAGTGACACTGAGGGCAGGATCACATCAGCTTTGAGGGACAACACAAAGACAGAATCTACATATACTTCTGATACTGCATATAAATGCACAAACATGCAAGAAAATACAGTACAGGATGCTCCCACTTGCAAAAACAGGTGTGTTAAAATGTGTTGTGCTGTCTAATTCCAGAAACAAATGAGTCAGTCAGTCAATCAGCCAGCCAGTCTGTCAGCCCAGTTCTTTGTAGACAGGAGGGGCAACAGTCCACAGGGTTAATCTTTGCCTAATCTGACTATGATAAGGAGCATGCCACCTGGTACAGAGAGACACATATACAGTACCTTTATTTGTGTGTCTATGGGTGTGTGTGCGTGGGAGACACAGAGATAGAGAGAGAGAGAAAGAAAGAGAGA
>NW_018127931.1:310817-331757 GCF_001952655.1 Monopterus albus | reverse complement strand
TCCTGCTCTAATAATGACATTAGAATGTATTAAGGTGGAGATGGTTTTCTAATCATTAACTTGCAGGCTGCTGGTGGAAGTGAAACTTAATACAGAGATCACAGTCCATAGTGAAGTCATCTAGACCCCAGATAACTCCAGATTCTATTCTTTCTTTTTCTATAAAAACATCAATTTAATCATAAGAGGGGAAAAAAAGCTCCTCATAACAAAGTCTCAATTCATTCCTCTGTGTTTTGTTGAGAGAATAAAGCCAGACATGGGCTTTCAATATTGACATTATTGTATATGAGAGACAGCAAACCATTATCATTGGCATTTTCTACACTTCGCTGATTCTCTCTCTCTTGGGTTCTGCTCGTTTCCACACTGAATAAGCCAGCACGCTCAATAATTCACCAATTCTCTCCTTGGAGAGCTGAACATGCATTGTAACAGAGGGGCATAGTGTGACAGTAATGACATGGCTGTAGCAGTTGTGTGTATATATATATATAGTGTGCAATAGAGTAATGAGGCTTCGGTCAGTTGTTGCTGGGGCCTGCTAACTTGCCGGTTGAGGGCTGTGCTGCTCTGGGCAAGCGTCTGTGATCTCATAGCGCTCAAATGCTTCTCCTCTTCACCACTTGATCAACTTATAGCTCAACCTGCTTCTGTCTCTCTTTATTGCTTTCTTTCTTCCTTCACCCTCTGCTGTTCTTCAGATTAGGGAAATGCAGACTTTAAATGAGCGGCTTTGTGATTACAAGTTGCATCAGTGCTGGCATGGCATGCAAATGTAATGAGATAGAGGGAGAAAAGCAATGTTAGCTGGTGGAAGTCAAATTACGAAAGAAGAAAAGGTGACAAAGAGAAAGAGAGAGGACCAATGTTATTAGAGGAAATGAGAGTGAGTGAGTTGACAGAGGTACACGGAGAAAAAGAGAGAGAAAGGCAGGCATCTTGAAGGCAGTGGTCACACCTGTCACATCCCATTTATCTAATCTAGCGCCTACTTAAAACAGCGACACTCTTTTTTTCAAGAAAGATGTTGTGCAAACAAAACAAACAGAACACGAATACTGGAGGGAGATGAGAGGGGAAGGAGGGACTGGGGGAGAGAAGGTTGGGGGTTGAGGGGTTGTCAAATCTCTTTGCTCTGCCGGAAAGCTGCCAGGGAGATGTCATCTCACTGTGTCCAACAATGAAGGTCATTTCCCAGTCAAAGAAAATTAGGAGGGAGCTGTGGCTTCTTCAAAGACCTGGTAGGGCCCATGACATTCTGTGTGTGTGAAGTCAAACAGACAGTCTTATCTCAAAGGCAACTTAAATGGCTTTTTTTTCCCCCTATCAATCTCCCAGCATATAATCCATGCACCACACTGGCGATTTGCGCTGCAAAGTCCAAGACAGACGAATCAAAAAGACAAGATGAGACAGATTGTGTATTGTAGACTGGTGTCACTCAGCTGGGTGTGCAATGAAATGTTTCTTTGCTCCTGCACTAACCCAGGTTGTAAAACTTTTCTCATCAACATGCATTTATTCATAAGTACAACCAGAAATTCTGGATACTGTAAACGTTCATGTCCTCCTCTCATTGCATGTGTGTGAGCATGTTTCTGGCATATCTTTGCCCTATATGTGTGACACTGTGAGCGCACATAGCCTGTAGGTATGTGTGTGTGTGTAAATGTGTGAGTGCCTGCATATATGTATTTATAAGCACTGGATGTGGCAGGCTGGCAGTGTGGGAGGTTCTGCCTTTAGTTTGCAGATGTCAATTCTCTTCCAAATGACTGGAACAAAGTAAAATTTGCACCTCGCTCTCTTTATCCTTTTACTGCCTCTGCAATGGAACCGAATTAAACAACTTTTGTCTTCTTAAGCTCATCTGTGAGGGAAGGTTGGTTTAAAAACACTTAACTCTTGCCAGAAAAAGAGGGGGAAAAATCCAAATGCATTTTTTTCCTGCAGCCAGCACAGATGCCACTGTTCATGTTCTGTTTTTTTTTTTTTTAATTTCTGTGTCTTCTTCCCATCCTCCTTCTCAGTTGCCCAACAGAAAAACTCTCTCTCTCTGCTGTAGTCTGACATGTCTCGGGCTGTGCAAGGTGTATGTGTGAAAAACAATATTTGATGCTTGGCATGCCGTCGTAGATCAAGGCACAGACAATGTGGCAGTAAGAAGAACAGGAAACAGCTGCTCATCTAAAATACATGCATAAGACTTAGCTCAATGCCAGAGCTGCCAATCTTCATGACATACACTTAACACACCTCTGATGCTCTGCCAAACACACACACACACACACACACAGAAAATCCCTTTACATGCCATGGCTAAACACAGACATTGTCAGATTAATATTCTGACCCTCTCATGTACATAGGTAGCTGGGAAGGACAAAAATATAGACACCTCTAAATATAATGTAGTCCGGTACAACACCACCTTTAACTATGAAAAAATTGAAACATCCTGAGTGTCATAAACACAGATGTGGAAGGGTTGCATTGAATTACATATAATTGTATAGGTGTACCTAAGTGGCTGATATACACACACATTTATTAATGTTGGAATGGGACAATAAAAGTATTTATTTTAGTATACTGAATTATTTTTGTATATTACATATCAGTGCTTACATAAAAACAAAATAATGCCATTTAGTTGTTAAGAAACTCTAATATCCTAATTCTAACAGGCAAATCTAAATTATTGTCCAAGAACTGCACACTTGCCCTTTACTTAAATAAAAACATGCAGCTGTATGTTTCATTTTTTTTAAATGGCCATTTGGCTAAAATTTCTGCCAGTATATTTTACCACAACCCCTCGCTGACAGGCAAGCGTGTGTTGATTCATTAGTACATCACTGGCATGAGAAATTAAGTGTGACCACTGTGTCACAAGACTGCTCAATGATTGTGTTAAATCTGTCAAATTCACATGAACACACACACGCACACACAGTCACACATACAGATTACAAAAAAAGAGGGGAAGAGAGGGCTTGTAGAGGAAAATGAATAAGAAATAATGCCGGATGAAATATCTTTATAGTTTCCATCGTGTTAGCGTGCATCTCGCTTGTTAATGAAATAATTAGTGTTTGTCCATTAACACATTTATGAGAGAAGATGCTTCCTTCAGCCTGATGTGAAAACATTTTTTCTCCAAGGATGTGCAAAACACAAACATAAAAACCCTGAATAAAAGAAAGTAATTAAATAAAAATCTGTGCTTATACTATTGACTTAAATACATTTTCGCATATATTTACTGGGGACTTAGATTGTGTTTCCATCCTTTATAAAGTTAAAAACACACCCTTTTATAACTGTGGTTGCATCATAACTGCATTCAGTGTTGACTGGCTGACCTCACTGAACTACTGTTAAAATCCTTCCCATCAAACATTTGAACTGAGCTGCTTTCAACCAATCAGGGTCCAGCTGCATCTTGAGAACTCCACATTCAGTAAGAACACCCTTTTAGCTAAACTACATTCATTTGCAAGCCATTATGATCAGGACTATTCTTACTCAGGGCCAGGGTTTGTACAGAAACAAAACTTTTAAAAAGTGAATAATAATCTCACACATTTCAGGCTTTTAAAATACTGTATATGCAAGTGCTGTTTTTATTCTCTGTGTGTGTGTGTGTGTGTGTGTGTGTGTGTGTGTGTGTGTGTACAGCTGCATCAAGCAGGTAAAGTGGCCAGGCCAAAGTTGAATGGGCAGGCAGGGCAGGCGGGATGAAGAGGTCAGTGTGTAACTGAACACTTCTTAGCCGCCGTGGTAATTTGCTATGACAAGATAAAGCTGTAATCCCCTCCACCCTCCTACTTACTCTCCTTTGCTGCCTCACTTCCAAGGCAACTGGTCACCAATGAGACATTTACTTCCCCCTATCATGTTACGACAATAGCCCTGAGAGCTGAGAGAGAGAGAGCCCCCACCCCACACCCTTAGAGTCCCACCAACATTCACACCTTGCTGTAAATTTCTGTCTCTATCTTTCTCTTCACCCACTCTTTGTGAAAGGATTGCCACTGTAACCCCCCCCCCCCCCCCCCACACCAACCAACACCATACAACATGTCAAGCAGGCAGTATGATAAGCCACTTAATAATCCATATCAACTATCTTCCCATCCCTCCACTCCAAAACAACAAGTCCATTGCAAACACACACATCAACACTGTCTTCCTCCTGTCACCAAGTAATGACCCGGAAAGCAGTCGTGTGTCATTTTGAATATATATAAGAAAATTTCAAAAGAGGTCAGTTCATATTAAGCCAAGGAGGAACAGTGAACAGACCAAAATCACAACAAAATATTAATGATAGTAATGTTTATATATTCTTGTATTTTGTATAAAGTTAATATAAAAGATAAATCTAGCTAAACAAACCAGGAATAATCTAATCAAAGTCTTTAAAAACGTCAGA
The DNA here is from genome assembly GCF_001952655.1 of Monopterus albus. Classification (NCBI taxonomy): domain Eukaryota; kingdom Metazoa; phylum Chordata; class Actinopteri; order Synbranchiformes; family Synbranchidae; genus Monopterus; species Monopterus albus. Next base: position 327,316 of record NW_018127931.1, on the reverse strand, counting down.
TAACCTGACACACGTGTGCGTGCGTGCTTGTGTGTGTTTATTTGTGTGTGCATGGTCCCAGGACTTTGGTTTACAGTTGGTACCTGCCACACATGCAGAGTCCACCGTGGGAAGGGCCTGCAGGCTAATCAGTGTTAATGACACAATTAGCTTTCTGTTATAGCTCCTAAGCACTGTTTCATTGTTTTACAGCATGTGAGCATTTGCTGTCAGTATGGGGGGAAAGGTCAACGGTTGTTATCGGTGCTGCTTTGACAAAGTGTGTATTAAGGCGAGGACATAGACACAGTGCATCACACACAAAGTGAAAAAGCACTGTAAAGAGAACCAAATTATTTAACAAATGCCATGAAACCTTACTGACATGTTTCTCATGATGGTGGAAAGTCAACATTTTCTTACCTTTACATGATAAAAAAACAACTGCTAAGCAATGCACACAGTACAGGCAATACATGATACCCTGTACTATCACATAATCACACTTATGTACTGAACATGCTTTATAAATTACACCACATGTATAGAATGTGTAGTGACATGCAGAAAACCAGAGTCATCTTAAAATGCACATATACTGTAGCTGTGTACTCGCACACACATCAGAGAGAAGTTTACAATAAGCCCATATACTGCAGGACCTACACTAATATTTAACACGAATCACACAGAAGGTGCAACTGTACAAATACATACACATGAATGTGCTTACAAATACAGAGCCATATACATTCAGCACTGCCACGCAGTGTTACACTTCATTCTGACAAAAATGACTCACTGCAATAGCTCACATTTTGCAGTCACGCAACTGTGCATCAAATTGGCTCAAGGCAGCGGCTGGTGGCACACACATAAAAGCAAAAACACATGTGTAACCCAACAGCAGCTTCCAACCTTCACTTTTGGGAAAAAAAAAATCTTCCACCTCCTATCGCAAAACAGTTTTTCACTCACAAAGAAAGTTAATTTCTGTTTCTTTAGAAATCAAAGTCTTTTCATGTCCTCTGAATCACCAAACAAATATCCAGATATTTTGTTTGATTTTTTTGAGCTCCAAACAGTGTTTCATTTTGGGGTCTAAAAGGTAACTATACAGTACAAGTCAGCACACCAGAATCAAAAGAGTTTCAGATCCACAATGTATATGGAATAATTTCCTTTTCAATAAGCAAAAACATTTGTGTGCTTGTCCAGAAATTATTGGAAATTCCATAAAAGCAACACAATTCTTATTTTTTTGAATAAAATTCATTCTCAAAATGACAATAAACAGGATCAGTGAGGTTAATTTCTAGCTGAGTACATTCAGAAGATTAAAATATTCTTTAGCAGAAGTTGTAATTTACTATTACACAGGTGCTACCTAATTCTACAGGAAGCCTATAGGGTTACGCTTGTCCTCAGCACTGACTATCCCTATTTAATGCTGCAGGTCAGGATTATTGTGAACATAATCTGATCTGGGGTCTGTGCCCTGGACGTCACTTTCAACCACGAACCTCTCAAACACACACAAGCAGATGGCTTTATGGGAAGGAATGCCAAGGACAGAGAGCCAAAGTAGCTAGAGAGATGAAGGCCAAGAGGCAAGTGATGAGGTGCACCGGTAGATGTATTTTAAGGCCTACCTTCAAACTCAGCACCTCTTTGTTTGACATCATAGGAAAATCAAAAGAAATCAGCCAAGACCTCAGAAAAAAAGTGGACCTCCACAAGTCTGGTTTATCCTTGGGAGCAATTTCCAAACACCTGAAGGTACTATGTTCATCTGTACAAATAATACTATGCAAGTGGGACATGGGACCATGGGACAAATCACCCATCATACTGATTAGGAAGGAGCCACATTTTGTCACCTAGAGATGAAGAGGCTTTGGTCCGAACAGTAAAAATCAGTCCCAGAACAACAGCAAAGGACCTTGTGAAGACACAGTAAAACAAGTCTGATATCAACATAACCTGAAAGGCTGCTCCAAGACTGCCGTGAAAAAGCAAGACTATGGTTTCCAGCTGCACATAGGGGCAAAGATCTTACTTTTTGGCCATAATCACCATCATGTCTGGAGGAAAAAAAGGGGGGGAGCCTTACAACCTGCAGAACACCATCTCAATCGAGAAGCACGGGGGTGGGAGCACTGTGATGTGAGAGTGCTTTGCTGCAGGATGAACTGGGGCACTTCAAAAAAGATGGCATCATGAGGAAGGAAGATTACATGGATATATAGAAGCAACATCCCAAGACATCAACCAGGAAGTTAAAGCTTAGTTGAAAAATTGGTCTTCCAAATGGACAATGACCTCAAACTTACTTCCAAAGTTGTGGCAAAATGGCTTAGGGACAACAAAGTCGAGGTATTGGAGTGGCCATCACAAAGCCCTGACCTCAATCCAATAAAAAAATTTGTGGGCAGAACTGAAAAAGCGTGAGCAAGCAAGGAGGCCTACAAACCTGATTCAGTTCCACCAGTTCTATCAGGAGGAATTGGCTAAAATTCCAGCAAATTACAGTAAGAAGATTGTGGAAGGCATCCCGAAGTATTAAACAATTTAAAGGCAATCCTACCAAATACTAACTGAGTGTATGTAAACGTCTGACCTACTGGGAGTGTGATGAAAGAAATAAAAGCTGAAATAAATCTTTTTCTCAACTATTATTTACTTCACATTCTTAAAAAAAAGTAGTGATCCTAACTGACCTAATGCTGGGAATGTTTATAGGATTAAATATCAGGAGTTGTAAAAAAACTGAGTTGAATTTGTATTTGTCTAATGTGTATGTAAATTTTTAACTTCAACTGTATGTCTAAGGAACATAAAAACCTTATTGATGCGACAAAAAATATTGATAGTGCAAAGCAAAATAAGTACATATTTATAGATCTTTGTCTATTTGGAGGATAATCATGGTCCAGGTTTTTGGAACTACAGTTCCATAATGCTTTGGAGGATGTAAACAAGGAGCATAATGTTACCATATAAGAAATGTTTGTATCCTAGAAGCTGTAGAGTGTGATATCAGTGACAGCCGCTGGATGCTGGCTCCAAATAATTCAGATCCAAAAAGTATAGGAACTACTCTAAGTTGCTCCAAAGACAACCCATATATGACATCATGCCCTGCTATGGTCACTTTAGGCTGCTCAGTATGGTGCCTATTGATATTACTCAGAGAAAGAGTGCAATTGTTAAGAAAGACTAAGAGGAAGGGAAAACCTTTATTTAGAGATTGTATTTAGCCAATTGAGTTTTTTAATAAAAATAAACATGGCACATTTTTATGGAAAGTTTTCAGTAGAGATAAAGTTTTCTAAATGGTGGGTTACGATGCAAACCTATTCCAAAGCATGACCCTGAGCCAGCACACAAGAAACCCATCACCCATAGTATTGCCCTGAGAAACAATAAGTGACACTGAACTATCCTTACTGTGTTGGGGGGGCTGTCCAAGTTGCGGCTGGGGGGCGAGCGAGGGGACACCTTGCCACAGTAGGAAGCCAGGGGGAGGTGGATGACACCACCTAGCCCCTCACTCTCCTCGTCCTCCACTCTCTGTCTGCTGGTTGCCATGGTTACCTCTCCATCTGTCCCCCCATATGGAGAGGCTGGTCGCTTGGAAGACATCCTAGAAAAAAGGAGGAGAAGGGAGACAGAAAGACGGGGAGAGAATGAAAAGGGGGAGGAAGAGTGAGTAATACTCAAAAAATTATATATCAGGTCAGCTACTGGAGTTATATGATGGTGACAACAGAGTATGAAGGTTTCTGTGGATAAAACTACTTCCTGTAAACTCCTGGTTAGTCTGAACCAATCACTTTAACCTACTTTGCTGTGTGTTTACTCTCAGTAAAACACCAAATCCCACCAAAATTATTAACCTGTCCCATTCTCTTTCTTCCCTGCTCTCTGGATTAGCACATTCAGAGCTCTCGCAATGCAACTCCACACAATATCCCCTTCAGTCAGTTTGTGAGTTTGGAAGACCTTCAAACACACTCTCAGGTCTTACATTATGTTTACCATGGGGGCCATTCAATGTTCACGTTTCCAAAAGACGGGGCCATTACTGCAAATGGAGCCCGCTTGCACTGGCATTATAGAGGAAATGACCAAGTCTTGACAATGGGCTTTCAGACAAACACAGAGTGGGAAAGAGAGAAGTAAAGAGAGACTGAGAGTGAGAGCAGTGTGTACAGTGACAATAACATGTTTATGAAAACCTCTGGACAATAGAGGAACTCGAGGAAAATAGCTAGCAACACAAGGGCCCTGCTGTTTGCATTTGTTACTGTGGATTTGTTCCCTTGAAAAGAAGGAAGAGAATATAAAGCCACATCTATTAGGTGAATTCTGTCTCTCACAAGGTAAATTTGCCTCTCTGTACTTCACCTGAATAGGTATGCAGTGACTATGTGGCAGTAATAGAATTTAATGTGGTCCTCAGTATCACCCTGAGTGCTTTCAGATGCACCTGTCAGCCTTGAAGCCACTGCGACTATGACCCTGGGTAATAGGCTACATAACACTCACTTGCACAGAAGCAAAGCATGACAGGGATGGAGGTGTGGATGGAGGGACTGTGAAAATTTGACTGTAAACTCTAATTCTTTCTTTCCCTTTGATTTCACAAGTTGCTTTCTGCATTTCTTTCACCGAAGCCTACACCATCACATCTACTGTTTATCTTCCACCCGTACCTTGTCTGTCTCTGATTTGCTCTGTCTTCCTCTCTTGAATTCTTTCCCTCTCTCCCCGCTTGTCTCCGGTAAATTGATTACATTCTTGACTCTATTGGATTTCCTCTGGACTGTACATCTGGCAATGTTCCTGGGAGCAGCCCTGCCACTAATTCATTGCTTATTTACCTTATGACAGTGGAAAAGCAAACAATATTGAGTGCTGCTCACTGGAGGCAATGAGGAGAGCGGCATGCTAAGATACACAACATGCAGTGTTATGATATTGAGGGGAAGGTTACGGTCAAAATCAAATAACCTCTGCTGATAAAAGAATAAAAAGGCAAAATTTCCACCATAGTCATGTAATTTAATTACCTTTAATTGTGTTTGGAAGATTTTGCCTGTGAGATTTCTAGACCTTACAGATAATCTAATAATTTAAACCAGTTTTAAAAATATGCATATTGCTGAAAAACTATCTCCAAAATATTTTGAGGAACACAGAAAAATATTTCTTTCTTCATATGATTTGGAGTTTCAGTGAGCTTTTTGTATGATTTTGTCAAGATTGGATCTGGTACAATATTGCTGAACAAGTTAAAATAAGCATTAAAACATATGACGGTGTACAGAAAATAAATGTGCAAACACATAAACAGACATGTAAAGAAGTCAAGAGAGTGGAATGTGTATCTGCAGCTGATTTCTTTATCTGGTGCTCTTGGACACTATCTATCTGGGCTTGCTCAGCAAAAACCAAGGCCATAATTGATCGGGAAAGGTTCTCTATTTGTTTGGATGATATAAGAGTTCAAGTTCATTAATCCAATTGATATTAACATTAAAACTCACTTGAGATAGCATTTATGATACCAATGATAAAATGACTGAGCAGAAAAGCTGTGTCTCTGTGTGTGTGTGTGTGTGGTTTCTATTCAGTGGTTCCTACCCAACGCAAGCAGCAGGCCCAGCTGTACAAACTGCAGGGCTTTGAGACACGCGGTGCACACACACACACACAAACGTGTACATAGACAGAACAGAGACCCTAACACTGCAGGTCTGTCTTCATCACTGCCTGTTTACTTTACCTCCTTTAACTCCCTTACACTGAGGCCTTTTGTTTCAGACACCCAAACACACACACCTTCCCTTGGGTCATGCTCACCTCTACCTAACCGTGACCTCTGCACAAAGCTGGGGTCAGCTTTGAATCCTCTAACTTTATTAATGTTGCAATTTGGCTCAGTTATAAAAACAACTTGGAAAGCAATGTAGATTTTTAATTTAGTTTTTACAATTTTATTGTTCATCTTTTAGCCACAGTAGCCACAGAGACACATCTACAACAAATGGACAGGCAATTCATACTCACTGTTACACATAAACACAGGAAGGAACACAGATACTCAAAAACCTTGGGAGCCAGAGAGAGCGTTTGACTTTCAGTGGCAAACATTTTATTTTATTATTCTTTTTGCTATATTTTGCCCTCTTCTTCTTTTCCTCCCTCCACTCCTCTTCACACCCATATATCCCACTCCCCAGCTCTACTACTCCTTCCTCAGAAGTGGGTGTCTATGTCTGGAGAAGCAGCTCACAGTTCTTCTCTTGGTATAAAGTCCCTCTCTCCCCCCCATTCCCATTTGAAGTTGAATTATGGTACAATTAGGCATGGTGAGTGTGCAGGTTATGTTGGCTACTTCATTTAAAGTTTTGCAGGGCTGATATGCCAGTGGAGACCTGGCGAAAGCCTGTTTGAGAGGAGTGATGTGAGGATTAACAAAGACAAGGTTTTATAAATTGGCAACATAGTCCAGGTTATAATTAGAGAAGATTTGTATAATTTTGCCCCATAACAGTGCCAAACATTGAACACCTCATGGCAAGCACAACACTTACCATAGCTGACAGACAGACATACTGCTGGCCTTTTCTCAATATTTCAAATGACATAATACCATTGCAACAATACTGGCATATATTTTTTGATATACAAATAAAATTAGTGAGTAAACTTTAAAATTTTAATCTGCTGTTTTCTTCTGTCCACCTTTAAACTCCCATTTGTGTTGGAAGAACCACATATACACACACGCATGCACACACACACACAACTGAAAGCGCTAAACTGAGATTAGAATGCCACTTCCCTTTGGCTTTTTGATGATTAGCGTCTCCTGAACTAAGACCCTCTCATATCACATATGTTCACTGCTTCTAAGTTACTAATCGGACAGCGACGGACATCCATTACCGGGCCAAATAATCACCATCGATAGTGGTTAACCCTTTTCCTGACCGTCACTTACTGCAATCAACACACTGGCTCTGTGCTGGCACATCAGCAGCAGCAATCTTATGCACATGCAAGCATGTTTAAATACAAACAGTGAGCACACAAGTGAGGGTGCTCACACATGCAAAACACTTCAAAAACCACACACATATAAATCAAACAAATTAAGCAAAATAGGGGCAAAGATTTGTTTCCGCTTCAGTGAGGAGTTGGGGAAACTAAAGCAGCTGTTGTAGAAATGTCACAGGCTATCACACACACACACACACACACACACACACATGCAGCCACTCACTCACAAATACTCGGCTCTCTCGCTCTGTGTGTCTGGCTGCTAACATAATCATGGTGCAACTGCTCTTGTTAACTCCTCTACTCAGAACAAGCTTTCAGGGAGCGTGGGAGCCTCCTCTGGAGAATTCCACAGTAAAGTGTGTGTGCTTCTATGTAAGTGTGTGTGCGTGTACATGCAGCTTCTCTTTAAATTATAACCCATTATTTCAACCACTGTACAAACACACCCTACACAGTCAGTCATATCCCTCGTCTACAATAAGCACAGTCAGTGACATTTGGGGGAGGGGGTTCCCGCTGTCTTTGGACTGCAAAGAACGTCCTGTCACTCAAGTGCGGGTGATTTTTGTGGAAACGGGAGTTATCTTTGTAACTGTTCTCTGAGGGAATGGAAGCACATATCAAAACAGTTGAGCGGAATATGCCTTTTAGATAAGGAGCCCAAGGCGTTTTGCCTCCGAAGAGCCGACTGCAACATTTACATCCATGACACCTCAGGCGAGAATTTAAAACAAATGTTTCCCTCACTGTTGTGCTATCGCTCCCTTTATTGCCATGACTTTTTTTCCTTCTCTCTTTTTCCATCTCACTGCATTTCCTATTCTCAGCTTTCAAAACAATTTCTACTTCTCTTTGTATCTCAATCGCTCCATCACACTCTCTTGAACTTATTTTAACATTGTCTGTCCTACTGTATTGCTCTTTCCACCTCTCTGTCTTGTTGCCTCTCTCTCCACCAGTGTTGTCTTACTTACTGTTCCCTCTTTACACAATCAGCTGTTTGTAAGAATGTCGCTCCATCCCTTTCCTCCTTTCCCTCCTCCATCTTTCTTTGTGCAGACTCTTAAGGATATTGCCTAATATCTATTTATAGGCTGTCCTTTTGAACAGTGGGAAGAGAGGGGTAGCAACAGAGAGGAAAGGCTGAGATGGATGGATAAAGGCCTTGTAGAGGGAGTCACTGATATTCCCTTTTCCCTTGGTGTGGCTCTGTTACATTAGAGCACTGGATATTCTTGATGAGGACATTATGAACTTCTAAGCATAAAAGTTGAAAAGATTCTTTAAACATTTTGATATAAAAATAATGACATCATAAAGTAAAATGATTCAGCTTTTTAGATTTGATGTAAAATGCCACCTGACCTTTCCCTTATGACTTTGAAGTAAATAGTGTGTAACAGGGAGAAAATGTGAGTACAGTGCCTGTCTGTATATGCACATATACACAGAGACACACCCTTCCAAACAAAAACACAAAGGCGCAGACACACAATTCAGTCTCACACACACAAAGCATCCTCTGTGAGGTGCCCTAAATCGACAGCCGACAGCCCAAACTGTTTTCTGTCCAACTTAACCACAAAAGGCAATAACACACAACCTAATGTTACTGCTGTTAATCACACACTCCGGAGAGACAGTCGTGTTGTGTGGGAGTGTGTGTGTGTGTGTGTAGAGAGAGCAAAGAGGGTGGGTGCAGAAGACATGGGCTAACTCATGTGGCCTCTGGGACTACCTCTCACTCCCTTACTCTTTTTCTGCCTGTCTGCCTTCCTCATTCATCCACCCAAAGGTTTAGTCACCAGCGAGATATCATTACACATACATTCCTTGCCATGTTTTCAGCTTTTTTTTACTCTTTAAAACCTTATTTATGTCTTGACAATGAGTCACCATTGACATTTTAATAGGAAAGAAAGGATGGAGAATATAGAGGAAGGAATGAATGAAAAGAAAAAGGAAAAGTTTTCTGTCTATTAACTCGAGGTGGGTTTGTTGTCATCAGCTGAAGGCCAAGTGAACTCAGCTCGTGGGAAAATCTTGCTCTAGAAGAAAGGAGAAGAGAGGCAGAAAGAGAGAGTTGGAGGAGGAGAAGGAGGGTGAAAAGAGACAGACGGAGAGAGGAAAAATGCATCCGGCGGATGGCGGCCCCGCTCCCCTGGTGTTTTGTGAGGGGGAGACGCTGCTTGTTTATTGAGCGAGGGACAGTGTTTTTCTATTGTTGTGCCAGGCCACTATTTGTGCTGCATTTGTTAAGCAATCCATAAAGGAGTCGCAACATTTGTCTCACTGTCAGCGACTTAGCCTGCCCCTGTAAACTACACACACACACACACACACACACACACAACAATATATACATGCAAAGATAGGAGCTTATTCTCTCATATAAATTACAACACACAAATAAGCACACACACTCTCAGCTGGCCTCTTTCTTTTGTACCGCACTTTGAAACTCTCCTACCTCAGTCCAAATGGTCTCCTCCTTTTTCTTATGACCCCCCACCCCCTCCCTCCCCCTCACTCTCTCCCCCTCTAGCTTCTCTTTCTCTCTTTCCATCCCTCCCTACCTGAAAGGACAGAGGTTTCATTGTAGCACTCTGGGAGGGCGCTACAAGCCTCTAACACTGTCTGCTATTGTAAATTGGAAGGATGGTAAGCATGGTATATGTGTGTGTGTGTGTATGTGTGATTGAGACAGAGAGAGACTCATAGATGGCTGAAGAAATGGATAAAGAAAAGATGCAGAGAGAAAAAGGGGATATGAAGTGAGAAGAGTAAAATCATGGATAAACACACACACCGCTGGAGTTTTTCCTGCTCTGTTGACAATGCAATACCTTCATCTGACCTTTGACCCATCCCCTGTGACCTCATGTCATATGACCAGACTAGTTAGCCTGGAAGAACACCTCTGAGAGCCTCCCTCTGTCTGCCACACACTTTCTCTCTCTCTTCCCAGTCACTTTGACCAATCTGTCTCTTTCATCCCAACCCCCTCTCCACCCATAAACAACAACAACAAATGCAGCATAATATTCTCCCTCTCTTCTTCCATTTGGAGAGGATCAGCTGATTGCACTGGGTTGGGAAATTGTTGTGAGAGCTAGTTGGAGGGGTGAGGGTGTGCTGAGAGAGGGGAGGAAGTGGGGTGAAGGAGGAGGTTGTGGGGGTTAGCATTCTCCTCTGGTATTTTTCTGTCTGTTGTTGTTCCTTTCCTTTTCTTTCGTTTTGCCCCCCTCTTGCTCTCTGGATGGAGACATGGTTATCAAGGCTCTCCGGGGATAGACAATATGGCCCAGACAATGGCCTCCAGTCCCAGAGGGTGGGGGGGGGGGGTTGGACAGGGGCAGAATGGCACATTAGTTTGCAGAGCACGGACACTCTACTCAATTACTCTACTCTCTCTCCTTCACACACACACATTCTCTCATTCCTCAAACACACACACCACTTTAATCTCACCCTTTTAAATGAAGTACAGCGATACTTAAACTGGATGCAGCACTGCTCACTTAAATTGGAAACAAGTTTTTATCATCAACCACAAGAGTTTCTCTCAGCAAAAACTGTCCATACTTTTAGATTTCAAAATAAAAGTCAATAATTATTCAAATAAATACAAATAAACAGTAATGGAAAATGAATTCAGATTTAGTAGAAGTAGCTGTACACTATAAATATAGTCCATCTTCAATTACAAAGACTGATTTAAGTATTAGAAGTGTGGTCAGGAAAATCTAGTTTTAAAAGTAAAAGTGCTCATTATTCAAAATGATATTTTTTTATTATTATATTTGTACTGATGCATGTGATGCAAGTAGCATTTTACAATTGCAGTGGATCAAATATGGAGCTAATTCTAACTACTTCATGTAGTATTGGTTTGTTTAATCTAAAGCAGCATATTACATACAGAAAGGCATTGTAAAATAATAATTTGAAAAAATGAACTATAGTTTTAAAGTAAATGTAGCAAAAAATATAATTCTGAAATGTGATAAAGTACAAGTATAAAAAGCACAATATAATACTCAAGTAAATCACAAGTACGTGACAATTATATTTAAGAGCAGAATGTGACTAAAAATACTTTCACCTCTGAAAATAAATCATATTTACAAATTGAAAAACTGTCAATGAAATGCAATAAAATCCTTCAGGCTGCTGCTGCCGTCTCTGCTGCTGATTGCGACGCGGGCAATGTCAGATTCTGTCTAAGTGTGTCCTGCTTAAACTGTTCAAAGTGTTGACACATCCACTGTTGTTGACCCAAGTCAAATGCACCAATACAATACAATACTTACAAACACCCCAATAAACGAAGGGGGCAAATGGAGGGGTGTGAAAATCCACCACTGCCTTTAAATCACATTGACAGAGACCTCTTCCTATCCTCCCTCCTCCTTCTTCACCCCATCAACTCCCCCCACATCCCCCTGCTTCAAGTTAGACACTCACTTTTCTGTAACCCCACTTCTTCTTCTTCTACTCCTTCTTCTTGTCCATCGTCAAGGAATGTGTCAGTTTGACCACATCATTTCTATTCCCTTCGTCTCTTCATGCACTTTCATATGCTTCTTTTCTCTGTCTTTTCCCTCTGTGCTTTGATTGCTTTGGCTTTCTCTGTGCGTATATTTCTGTTCTGTTTGTGCGAACAGATGAGGCCGTGTTAGCGAAGGCAGTCTGTTTCCACTATTTTCAGCTTAGGGTGGAAATTCTGACACACAGTCAAGTGCTCAGAACCAAAAAACTATTCAAATCATCAAAACAATAATTAGAATATAAAATCAGAGTATACATTTAAGAGCTTAAGATGAAGAGACAAGAAACATATCAACAAGACTTTTGTTGGCTTAGAGCAAATGACAATAAACATTTATGTTAACCTTTTTAGGTCACTCATTCTGCACACAAATACAAAAATAAAAAATGCCAGCAATGATTTCTCTCTTTTAAAATAAACCTTCTAAAACTCTGCCAAACTTCTTCATAGGCAATTTTCAGTCAAAAGTGGCTTCAAGTGAATTTTACCAACCGTATGATTTTAGAAAAAGAGAAGAATAAGAAGAAGAAAAGGGGAAGAAGTGTATAAAAGAAGAGGAAGTGCGATGGCAACATGAAGAAGAAGCATGGCTAAAGGAGGCGAGCGGACACTTACAGAGATGCAGGAACCGAGAGCATCGCGACCATCAAGGCTGAAGCGCACACACACTGGCAACTTGCACACCCTCCGCTCGGCAGAGAGACTAGCGCTTCTACACACACTTGAAACACACACACACAGAATGGAAGATACCCCTCTCTCCCTCACACACATCCCTCTACATATGAACACACACACACACACACACACACACACACACACACACACACACATGTGGCCAGAGCCACAGTGATGGAGTGCATTACTGAAAAGCAAGAGTTTTAAGTGCTCTCCTCCTAAATCATTGTAATCCCTGCATTTATCTCCATATATTCTGCTTTTCTGTGTAATCCTTAAAATTTGTAATTCCTCCTAGCTGTTATCTTTTTTTCCCCTCAACCACATTGCTGAATTGAACAGTTTATTGAAAACACATTTTTGCCACATCTAAATGTGTTCTTAATTCAAATGGGCCCCCTGAAACCTTCCCCATTCAACCTACCCCGCCGACCTCAGTATATGTCATAACAAAATATTAGCTTCATTGGGCAAAACAGCGCTAATTTAATTCAATAAAAGTCAAGTAGGCAAGGTGAGAGAGAGGCATGTCTGTGTCAGCGTGTATGTTAGTATTAAAATGCTGGGTATTATAACATAATCTCTCCCTCACAGCATTAGCATCAAACAAGCATTATTTCACAGGCAAAAGCAACTTATGTCAACAGTGTGGAAAAAAAGGGGCAAGGTTAGAGGGTTCACACCTCTAAATGAAGTAGGCCCGCGCAAACATCAGAGGACCTCAGTGAGATTAACATTAGCATAAGGCAAGAATAAAAAAAAAACACCATACAGATCGACAATAGGATTACTAAGGGTTTGCATGTATTGAATTTGGATTAAATGAAAAAAAAATTCTATAAGAAGAGTGAAGCAGGAGGGCATGGTGTAAACTATCAGTTTCAGATTTTGAAAAATGATCTGTTTTGGCAGATAGTTCTTAAAGCATTTTAAAATAAACAATTCTCTATGTATTTTGACTTGTTGATAGCAACTTAATATGTTAGGCTGTTAGAGAGAAATAAAAATAGATAAGGTAAAGCAGAAGTAAATAGTTGTGGTGAGAAGTGACAAACTGATGAGGAGAGGATCACGCATTCTGAATTAACACATGCACACTCTTCTCTATATAAGTGTCTCTTTTTCTTACACACGCATATGCACAACCACCCACCCACCCACAAATACACACCACCACTGTTTTTAGCAGTTTGTCTATGAATGAACAGAACTTCAGTCAGGGAAGATGGAGGAAGGAAAAAATAGTTATTTCTGTCACTGCTGGGACAAACACACAAAGAAATACTTACAATGACTGCTTTGCCCCAGCTTTGCATATAGTATCTCACACAAAAGCATCCGAGTCAATCATCAACCCTCCTTTACCATCACTGACTCTGTCGCACACACACATTCTCCTGCCTCAAACTCATCCGACTCACTGAGACAGTTCACATGCTTAACACACACACACACACACACACACACACACACACACACACGCAGAACAAGATCTGCTCTTAACAGTCACCCTTTACCTTATACTCATTTCCTACCTGCACTTTTCCATCCATATCTCTGTCTCTGTCATCTGTACATGAATGTGTGTGTGTGTGTGTGTGTGTGAGGGTGCGTGTGTGTGTGTGAGAAAGCGTCACGTACCTGTTACACTCCTGAGGTAGCTCAGGCTCAGTGAGCATGCTGGAGTAAGGGTCCGTCTCTCTTGACAACAACATAAAACAGTCCCACAATGCTCAGATGAACAAGGTTAGTCTCCCCAAAACAAGACGGGATAGAAGTGATCCTTCAACCTCTCTCACACACACACACTGCTGATTCTCTCTCTCTCTTTCTGTGTTCCTCTCTCTCTCTCTATACTCTCACACTTTGAGCCTCACACCCTCTCTATCTGCCTCTGTCCCTCCTCTTCTCCCTCCCTCTCTAGGCTCAGTCCTTAAAGGGCCAGCAGCAGAGTGGCGTTCTCTTTTACTCAGTGTATGTGTGTGTGAGACAGTGTGTATGTGTCTGTGTGAGCAGAGGGGAGGGACCGTTTGACCAGAGGGCTCATCACTCCCTGAGTGCAAATGCACAGCAGTGCTGCCCCCTTCCTCAGGTACATCTCTCTCTTTGTCACAATGTGGATTTCCAGCCAGCTGTTTTCAATTTTAGTGAAGTTCCAGAAATCAGAAGGCAATCTCAAAATAGCGAAAGAAGCTGATGTTAGCATATTGATAAAAGCAAAATGCAACTATATGCAAGAGAAACAGGTTTAGCATATTTACCCTGATGTGACATTAATAATGTGATTTAATTGTCCACTGAAGAGATAACAAAGAGTGGTATATGAAAATTGCGTGCAGAGTCATGAGGACTGTAATATTCATCAATTAATACACGAAACACTCAGAAAGGCCACATTTCCTATACAGTGGGTACGGAAAATATTCAGACCCCCTTAAATTTTTCACTCTTTGTTATATTGCATCCATATGCTAAAATCATTTAAGTTCATTTTTTCCCTCATTAATGTACACACAGCACCCCATATTGACAGAAAAACACAGAATTTTTGACATTTTTGCAGATTAAAAAAGAAAAACTGAAATATCACATGGTCATAAGTATTCAGACCCTTTGCTCAGTATTTAGTAGAAGCACCCTTTTGAGCTAATACAGCCACGAGTCTTTTTGGGAATGATGCAACAAGTTTTTCACACCTGCATTTGGGGATCCTCTGCCATTCCTCCTTGCAGATCCTCTCCAGTTCTGTCAGGTTGGATGGTAAACGTTGGTGGACAGCCATTTTCAGGTCTCTCCAGAGATGCTCAATTGGGTTTAAGTCAGGGCTCTGGCTGGGCCATTCAAGAACAGTCACAGAGTTGTTGTAAAGCCACTCCTTCGTTATTTTAGCTGTGTGCTTAGGGTCATTGTCTTGTTGGAAGGTGAACCTTCGGCCCAGTCTGAGGTCCTGAGCACTCTGGAGAAGGTTTTCGTCCAGGATATCCCTGTACTTGGCCGCATTCACCCTTCCCTCCATTGCAACCAGTCGTCCTGTCCCTGCAGCACCCCCATAGCATGATGCTGCCACCACCATGCTTCACTGTTGGGACTGTATTGGACAGGTGATGAGCAGTGCCTGGTTTTCTCCACACATACCACTTAGAATTAAGGCCAAAAAGTTCTATCTTGGTCTCATCAGACCAGAGAATCTTATTTATCACCATCTTGGAGTCCTTCAGGTGTTTTTTAGCAAACTCCAGGCGGGCTTTCATGTGTCTTGCACTGAGGAGAGGCTCCCGTCGGGCCACTCTGCCATAAAGCCCCGACTGGTGGAGGGCTGCAGTGATGGTTGACTTTCTACAACTTTCTCCCATCTCCCAACTGCATCTCTGGAGCTCAGCCACAGTCATCTTTGGGTTCTTCTGTACCTCTCTCACCAAGGCTCTTCTCCCCCGATAGCTCAGTTTGGCCAGACGGCCAGCCCTAGGAAGGGTTCTGGTCGTCCCAAACGTCTTCCATTTAAGGATTATAGAGGCCACTGTGCTCTTAGGAACCTTAAGTGCAGCAGAAATTTTTTTGTAACCTTGGCCAGATCTGTGCCTTGCCACAATTCTGTCTCTGAGCTCTTCAGGCAGTTCCTTTGACCTCATGATTCTCATTTGCTCTGACATGCACTGTGAGCTGTAGGGTCTTATATAGACAGGTGCGTGGCTTTCCTAATCACGTCCAATCAGTATAATCAAACACAGCTGGACTCAAATGAAGGTGTAGAACCATCTCAGGGATGATCAGAAGAAATGGACAGCACCTAAGTTAAATATATGAGTGTCACAGCAAAGGGTCTGAATACTTATGACCATGTGATATTTCAGTTTTTCTTTTTTAATAAATCTGCAAAAATGTCAAAAATTCTGTGTTTTTCTGTCAATATGGGGTGCTGTGTGTACATTAATGAGGAAAAAAATGAACTTAAATGATTTTAGCATAGGGCTGCAATATAACAAAGAGTGAAAAATTTAAGGGGGTCTGAATACTTTCCGTACCCACTGTACACAGCAGGGCTGTGAGCTCCCGGGGATCTCATTTTGTGTCACTTGTACAAGTTTTTAACGGCCTTCACACCACTGCAGTGGCAGATTTTGTTTTTCCTTTGTCTTTCTGAGTTTGGCTGAGTGTTGGTGCACAGCTCAGTCCCAGCAGCAGCATCTTAGGATCCAAAATGGATGTTTGGATTGTT
>NW_018127931.1:299374-310793 GCF_001952655.1 Monopterus albus | reverse complement strand
TAAAACTCCTAATATTTGCATAATATTAGGAGTTATGAAAACATAATTTGCACATTTAAATGGAAACCCACTTAAAACAGCACTGAACTATAAGAAACACAGGTACACAATCTTTATCTGTTTAAGCTGATATCTTTTCTATTTTTCAATTTGCTCTTATTTTCATATATACTTTTAACTTTCTTGTCCAAATGGGATACTAGCATTAATGCAGGTTTAAGAGGTACAACTGTAAGGGCATGTTTTCCTCTACTACAAAGAATTATTGTGCATCTGCTTCAATATTCTGATGGATAAGAAAATGAAATTCAATAACCTTTATAATGAACCGCCTTATTAACAAGTATTAACAATCCACCTGTACATGTTATTTGCTAATTTTCAGTATGATTTCCCACCTACAGCACACACCTGTCAAATATTAAAATAGAATTAACATTTATTCATGTTTTAAAAAAAAACACTTCAAAATATAACTTTTTCAACATCACCTTTTATCAACATTACATCATGACTTCAGAAGCTGTCACCTATTCCCCACCTATGCTTCCCCTTTATCCCATTCCTTATAGGTTTAAAGAACTCATGGCATGCTCATTTCCAGCCATTTAATTTTTTTATCTTGGAAACCTCTGGATTAGTTTTGCACCCATCATAACTCCAGATAGTCTGTAATTATTTCAGAACGATAAAACCAGAGAGCCGCTTCCTAAAAACAAGACGATAGTTCATGAATGTTCACAACTCCTGTTGCCAGTGTTTGCCTCGAAAAGTGAACAGCACAATGAACTGCAACAATATTAATTAATTTGAATTTCTCCTCCATAGATAGGTAAACAATAGTATATGTTGTAACACCCTAAACCAGGGGTGCCCACACTTTTTCACCTTGCAAGCTACTTTTCAAATGACCAAGTCAAAATGATCTACCTATACTAAAAATACTAAACATATATTTATTTATAAATATACTGAATATACTTTATATAAACACAATATATGTTGGCACACCTTGCATAACTGCATGAACCTTTAAGGCACACTGCAATTCAGTACATTTCTAGCCATTACTTTACTCTGATGACTTGCACTGAATGGAATCAGCCAGGGCTGCATAGTCCAGACAGTAGCTGCTGGTAGCCAGCCTCAAGCAGACTTCCAGATCATCGTCAGACATGGTGGAGCGGTATTTGGACTTAATAATCTTCATGTGGGAAAATGCTGACTCGCATAAATAATGCAGTCAATGGCACATTTCCTCATGTTTGGGTACTTTTCCTCTGTGAGTTCCAAAACGGTCCATTTGTCCTGGATTTCAGCTGAATGTCAGTCTATAGTGTCAATATCTCATCCTCCACTCCAAACAGTGTTGCAATTTTTGATTCAAGTGAATCAACCTCAATATCTTCCCTAAATGGGTAGCACATAAATGTAGCGACTGGCTTGAGTGAAGCAAAGTTTTGAAAGTGTTTGTCAAACTCTGACCGACAATTGTCAATCTGATCTGTGTAGTGTGCAATGTCAAGCTGCGCACATGGCTTCCATTGTGTCTCCAGCTCTAATGCAAGGTTTTGGAAGTTCCCCAAAAATGACGCTGCAGCTTTGAGGAGAGATGTCGCATTTTTCATTTCAAAGCATTACAGTGCCTTGCGAAAGTATTCGGCCCCCTTGAACTTTGCGACCTTTTGCCACATTTCAGGCTTCAAACATAAAGATATAAAACTGTAATTTTTTGGGAAGAATCAACAACAAGTGGGACACAATCATGAAGTGGAACGAAATTTATTGGATATGTCAAACTTTTTTAACAAATAAAAAACTGAAAAATTGGGCGTGCAAAATTATTCAACCCCCTTAAGTTAATACGTTGTAGCGCCACCTTTTGCTGCGATTACAGCTGTAAGTCACTTGGGGTATGTCTCTATCAGTTTTGCACATCGAGAGACTGAAATTTTTGCCCATGCCTCCTTGCAAAACAGCTCGAGCTCAGTGAGGTTGGATGGAGAGCGTTTGTGAACAGCAGTTGTCAGTTCTTTCCACAGATTCTCGATTGGATTCAGGTCTGGACTTTGACTTGACCATTCTAACACCTGGATATGTTTATTTGTGAACCATTCCATTGTAGATTTGGCTTTATGTTTTGGATCATTGTCTTGTTGGAAGACAAATCTCCGTCCCAGTCTCAGGTCTGTTGCAGACTCCATCAGGTTTCCTTCCAGAATGGTCCTGTATTTGGCTCCATCCATCTTCCCATCAATTTTAACCATCTTCCCTGCCCCTGCTGAAGAAAAGCAGCCCCAAACCATGATGCTGCCACCACCATGTTTGACAGTGGGGATGGTGTGTTCAGGGTGATCAGCTGTGTTTCTTTTACGCCAAACATAACGTTTTGCATTGTTGCCAAAAAGTTCGATTTTGGTTTCATCTGACCAGAGCACCTTCTTCCACATGTTTGGTGTGTCTCCCAGGTGGCTTGTGGCAAACTTTAAACGACACTTTTTATGGATATCTTTAAGAAATGGCTTTCTTCTTGCCACTCTTCCATAAAGGCCAGATTTGTGCAGTATACGACTGATTGTTGTCCTATGGACAGAGTCTCCCACCTCAGCTGTAGATCTCTGCAGTTCATCCAGAGTGATCATGGGCCTCTTGGCTGCATCTCTGATCAGTCTTCTCCTTGTATGAGCTGAAAGTTTAGAGGGACGGCCAGGTCTTGGTAGATTTGCAGTGGTCTGATACTCCTTCCATTTCAATATTATCGCTTGCACAGTGCTCCTTGGGATGTTTAAAGCTTGGGAAATCTTTTTGTATCCAAATCCGGCTTTAAACTTCTCCACAACAGTATCTCGGACCTGCCTGGTGTGTTCCTTGTTCTTCATGATGCTCTCTGCGCTTTAAACAGACCTCTGAGACTATCACAGTGCAGGTGCATTTATACGGAGACTTGATTACACACAGGTGGATTCTATTTATCATCATTAGTCATTTAGGTCAACATTGGATCATTCAGAGATCCTCACTGAACTTCTGGAGAGAGTTTGCTGCACTGAAAGTAAAGGGGCTGAATAATTTTGCACGCCCAATTATTCAGTTTTTTATTTGTTAAAAAAGTTTGAAATATCCAATAAATTTCATTCCACTTCATGATTGTGTCCCACTTGTTGTTGATTCTTCACAAAAAATTACAGTTTTATATCTTTATGTTTGAAGCCTGAAATGTGGCAAAAGGTCGCAAAGTTCAAGGGGGCCGAATACTTTCGCAAGGCACTGTAACTAAGCTGATCATACCGACATGCGATCTACCAACACTAGCTTTGCAATTGACCGGTCAATCTCATTGATGCATTGGGCACCCCTGTTCTAAACAAAGTGGGTAATTGAGAACCCCCATATTTTAACTGGCATAATGCATACATAGAAACTTCTCCAGCCTTACAACAATTCTCTATAGAATCAAGCCATTAACAGGCATGGAGTTTTTCTTTTTTTTTAAACTTACCATTAACTCCCACAGCGTAGTGGAAACATCATTCCCTTTCAGGTAGCTCCAAGGTCAGTAAATCCAAACAGTGGTTGCTGTTTCTTCCCCCACACAACCACATTCAGTCCCAAAGTAGTAAAATTAATTCCAACAGATAGCATAGCACCCACAGTAATATCATGGATCGTTAGAATCAATTTGTTAACAGGCAACACAACAAATGCTGCAGACACACTGGCCTCAAGCAGTCAAAATAATCAGGTACTGTGCTCCAGGGGAATCCAGCGTTGATGAGCTGATCATTCACCGCCACGGGGTGCTTCACTGGATGGCTGTTTGTAGGTTAGACCTGGTCAGATAAAACAGTGAGTCCCTGTACAGGAACATTCCCGGACATACAGTATCTTCAGGCCATGTATTTTTCTCCACATCATCTGGGCTCAATGCAGGCAGCAGGAGGTAAAATATATCCAACAAAACAGCACACATTTGAAATATTCAGCTTTTACAATGGTACCGGTGGATGTCAGGCAAGCTCACATGAATGCACAACTGCCTGGAGATTAAAACCATTCAACAAATAAATTATCATGTAATATTTTGTTAGAAAAAAGTCTCGCAAGCGAGAGTTTGCAAGACTTATATAAACCAAGTTGCTTCTACATAGACGTAGTACAATATACATACACCTCATTTTTAAACGTTAGGTCACATCCAAGATTCATAATTCACCATTGTAATACTGAAGATTAAGTCAAAAAACAAGGAAAAGCATACCATGGGCACTTTAAACCAAATAAATTGTTCATATGGTTTTCCGATGCATTTTTCTACTGCAGAAAATTGATAAGGATGCAAACTATAGGTATCTAAAAATCATGTACATCCACTAGCCAATCAGAATCCATTTTTTTCTATGGCCATATGATACATAGATGAGATAAAGTAAAAGCTTTAAGAGTCTTTGAAATCCTTTCATTTTTCATTTGTTTTGATGCAGTGAGAAGCACACATTTGATTCGGCGACATGGAACAGTTTTGCTATAAGACAGCTGAACACTTTCAACACAACATATGCTGAAGCTCACATGCATGAATGAATGCATGCATGAACACAGACACACTCACAAAATACACATATACAAAGTGACTGAAACCTTCACAAATCACCCACACCCATTGTGTCCTCAGGTGTATGTACTGTATATATGTGTGTGTGTGTGTGTGTGTGAGTGGTGCATGCTGCTCTCAGCCCTTAGTGCTGTCAGTCACTATTAAGACTGTGTGGTCTACATGTCAAACACACGGCCAATCTAGCTATTGTTCTGGAGAGTGCAGAGAAAATCAGAGCTGACAGACTGCCACTTCTGTGATACTTTAACACATGCACACAGACACACACACACACACACACGCACAAAGGAAGAAAGAGAGAAAGCGAGCCTTGTCACTGTACCTACTGTAGATGAACACACCTCATGTACAATACACACAAAGCATGCATACATTATAGTGTTCAAACTGTGAGAACACATTAATGCATACATACTGCATATTAGACAAAAATTACAATTACAAAAATTATAGATGTTAAAAAAAAACAATCTGACCATATAATCCATTTAGTAACTGTTCTGGGCCTTCCAATCATATCACATAGAGTTCATTAGCAGACAGTATAGATATTGTTAGTTTGACATTGAATTGGAGATGTTCCGTTTATTTATTTATTTTTAGCATTTAGGGATTTGCAAACAGTATTTTATAAAACTGTCACACCATAAGGTCCATTTACTCATTCCAAAGTAAAGAATTGATTTTCAGCTTTATTAAGGAACTATTCAAAATGCTCAAAAATGGGGGCTTAAAATCCACTGGCCCACCAATGTACCACAATTTGTTTAAAGTCTTGTGGAGACCCTCAAGCTTCCAAGATACAAAATACTAAATGTCAGATTGAATTTTAGATAATGTGTAGAAAATGATGCACAAGACATTTAAAATATTTTCATTTGATGAAAAGAAGCAGCCACAAAAACATAAGGGTTTGGTTTAAATATTTCACTCATGTGATGCTGTCAGACAGTGAGTAATAAGGTTACATTTCCAAACATGAAGTTAGAGGCGAAAATAAGCAGGGAAATCTGGATGTTAAAGAAAAATTGATTTTACACATTATTGTGTGTTTGCAGGAAACCATCTTTCTCTGTTTCATTCACATACAAAGAAATGCATTCACATGCAAATTCTGTTTACAAAGATATAATTTCCTATCTTTATATTGTTAGATTTTTTTTATTTACACATATGTGCATGTATATGTATACACACATAAACAGAGGAAGCAAAGAGACAAAGCACACATCCATGTCAGCTTCCCCTTTGCTTTCTGTATAAACATGTCAATGTCAACAACAATCAGCAGCATTACGTTTCTATTTATCTTATCTAATTCATGGTCAAATGAAGTGAATAAACCAGGAGGGGCAAATTTAATCACATTCCCTGACTAAATTGAGCCTTGATTGGAACTGCCATCTCTCACACCCCATAAACAGCTGAAAAACCAATGATAACTTCATTTGTACATTACAGAAACTTAATTTCTTCACTGTGAGGCTAAGATGGAAGCAATCGGTCAACATAACAGAGCAGCACTGGACTGGGCACACCCCTTACTCTGCTCTCTCTCCCTGCTACAAACAGCTGAGACTTGTGTTGGTAATATTTTGAATAGGTGTTTATGCCATTTCCATTCATACAATAGGCAAGGGTAATAGTGGCTTTCAAACTTTACTTTGCCATATGATTGATTCTGACTTCACAAAGCATTCTATAGTAGATACAGGTGATGCAGAAGATAATGCAACTTTCAGTGAGCATTCACACATGGAAAAGTTTCTAATGAGCTTCTATCCAGCAGCTGAAAGTTAATGTTTTTCAAGAAGCTATGAAGTTTGGCAGAATATAACTCCTGGAGTAATGCTGGGCAAGGCCACTGGAGTGTATTGTGTTCAGTAAGATATACAAGAAAATGAAAAGGTGGTGTATCACCTGGGCTGAAACAAGAGGTTTGATATTAGGTGATTCATTAGTTTACAATCTGAGCTGTGTTTCTGAGAAGACTGGAAGGAGGTGACGTGAGAAAGACAGAGAAAGAGGGTATCCCAGTACAATTCTGTGCACACACACAGCCAGGGAAAAAATATCTAGAAAGAACAACAAATATTCATAATACTCCAAGTATACACACGGCACACATGTTCATACTCAAAAACACACTCATTCACAAACACAAGAAATAACACACAGAAGCAAGTATGTACACACACAAACACACACAGAGTCCATTACAATGAAACTGTTGATGGGAGGCCCCTGTGTCGGGACCCTAACAGCTGCAATATATTAGGGGCCGACCATGAGCAGGGCCACAGAGAGACTGGCAGTAAACAATCCCAAAGCCTGGACGTACACACATACACAGATGCACACACATATATATACAGTCACATATATCTCCCACACATTTTCACAAACATTCACACACAATATTATGCAAATGTGGAGACACACATCGGATACAATGTGGCAAATCAGTAGTTATGGACCTAAGAGGGTTTTCTGTGGAGGAGCAAGATCACATCTAGAAAATGACAAATGATATAGTTTGCATTTAAATCGGAGAGAAATGAGCATGCTAGGGTTTCCTGAATATTACAGTGTTGTGATGCCATGAATCAAAAATCTAGGCTGAGGCCGTTCAAAATTTGACAATCTTTTTATACTTCAGCCATGCTATGAATGAGTGACTGATATGGATAATTGATCGTATGCCCAATGACAATGCAGAAAGTAGGGTACCCTTTATGTACCTTTAATGTGGAATACTTGTAACAGCGATCCTTCCCCTGCTTTGACCATACCATAGAACACATATACTATACAGTGTTGTAGAAATACACTGTTGTGGTAGACACTTTATGCATGACCTTGGAAATAGCAGGTGATTAATCAGTCTCCTACATTCCACTTACCCATTTGCCCTGAGGCTTTTGGCGATATCACATGGTCTTCATCAGCATCTAGTTTCTTCAGCTTTCATGGAAAGGTAGATGTTTAACATGTTACAATAGTATACTATGGTTAAGGTTAGGTGACAATTGTGGTCATAGTTTAAAATAAACAATGTTGACTTTAGAAGAGCAGTTTCCTGTGCAAAAGTCAAAACGTCAGATGATGTATACAATAGAATGTCATCTTAGGCCATGTTCACACTGCAGGCTGAAGTGGCTCAAATCCGATCTTTTTGCCCATATCCGATTTCCTTATGGCAGTGTGAACAGCACAAATCCAATTTTTCCAAATCCGTCCCAGGCCACTTTCATATGTGGTCTTAGATCGGATACATATCTGATGTTTTGCAATGCGACTTAAGTCTGACCGGCCATGTCGCATTTCATGCGATTTTTATGTTATTAAATGCGACAGACGTCACAATTCTGCGCTGGAGGAGGCGAGGCCATAAGCAATATTTGTGCTCTCCTTCTTCTTGATATTATTATTATTGCTTTATTTCAATTGCACATTAACTGGTACATCGCTACGCACATGCTATCACAAGCCGCATCCTTTTTTATTTTTGCAAACACAGTACGCTGCGTCTAACGTGACATCCTCTTCTGCGCATGCGGGTCACCTCAGGGCCGTATATCGTTCACACATGAGACAGATGGCAGTCGCATTTAAATGACAGTGTGAACAACAGCGCAAAAAAATCGGATTTCGGCAAAAAATCCGATCTGAGCATTAAGACCTGCAGTGTGAACGTAGTCTTATTTCATCCTCTGCTATAGTCATAATTACTAAAGCCACTTGTGTCAGGTTTGCCTGGCGGCACCTTCCTCTTTTCCTTTCCTCACACTAGTCAGCTCCCTTGCACTGATTGCACTATTAGACACCCCTTCCCCGCTTCACCGATTCTCACCAGCTGCGCCTCGTTAGTTTCCCTTATTTATACACTGCTCATCGTTTGCTCCCCTGCCAGTTCTTTCTCTGTCTTCAGGCCTCGTGTATGTTATCGCTTTTGCTTTATTTATGCCAAGCAAGCCTGCCCCACCCTATCTGGTTTTCCTCCTCATTGGTCCTCTCCTCTGGACCCCTGGATTCCCTCAGCTCTACCAGCCACCGCCTCACAGGTTGATGCACAGTCTCAATTAATCTGTTTCTCCATATTTCTATCTTCTCAGTCATCATCGCCTCCACCCCGATCACCCCAGGAGTGAATCCAACCTCCGCAGCCCAGCCCATCATCATCTCATTGACTGTGTTTTCTGCTGCCGCTGGTTGACACCCGGTCCTCTCACTCCTCATCCCTCATGTATATATATTTTCCCTGTTTTGCACTGTAAATAAATCACACCGCTTGCACCAAAGCCAGCTACCTGGGTCCGTTATTTTTCCGCTCGCTCATTATTGTGTTCGAGCGTCCCTAACAACTTGAACATAAGCATATGTTGTCTTGGGGGCACTTGGTGAAATAACTGATGCTGTTTTTCTTGGAAGAACAGCACTTGATAAAAATAAACTCTAGGTCCATTAAGTTTCACCACAGCTCTGTCAAATGTGTTTTCCATGGTCAAGAATGAACTGTCAACAAACAGTGGGGATGTCAAACAGATAACAAAACAAAAATGGATTCACTGAACATAATCCAGTGTGGTGAAGAATAGTTCAGCATCAACATTCTGTCTGATGATAGGAAAGGCTTGTTTACAAAGCAGTCTTTTGTATCTCTTCATCTTTAAATGCCAGCCTGATCTGCTTTAAGGTGTTGAAACTTTTTAAATGTCTACTTTCACTGACTATGTTGCATATTGGCAATAAATGAAGCAGTCTTTTCTGGCAATCAACACCAGTCCTGTTGCCACACTTACTGAAACATATTTCCAGCTCATCTTTTGCAAGAAGATGGTTCATTCAAGCAGACATACACTCTTTGCTCCCTGGCTCTGCCAGTGTTGCTCTTCTAAAAGCACTGCTGGTATGTACACCGATCAGGCATAACATTATGACCACCTGCCTAATACTGTTTACATACTGTATCTGTTGTCTTATTTTTCATGTCGGGATCTGTTTTGTTAATGTGTTACTTTGTTTCAATAAAAAATAAATAAAAGAAAGCTGTAAAATTTTTATTATTTTCCCTGATCACTCAAACAAGACTGGATTTACACCACTATACCCTACCTTCCTTTTACACCTTGAGTTTTCACAGCCAAATAGGGTTTTGTGTAGGAATAGGACAGACCAGCTGCTCCCAGACTAGGGTTCACCCTGGACACATAACAACACCCCTTCCTCCTTCTTTTTACACCCTAAATCGGGGCTTCTTAAAGTCCGGACGGTAATTCAATCCAGACCCATCGTACACCTCATATTAGGAATGCAATAACACATTTTATTAAAATGTATGTATCATACTTTGAAAAAAGTTTTATATTTATAAATAAATTAATAGGTTTTGTAGAATATAGCCTATTTGGTGATCATTACAGCAATCCTGGCCCAAGAATAAGACTAATCGTAATTGTTTCCCTGTTTGACATCGCCGTCACAGCAAAGTTGAGAGCCGGTTAGCTTATGACGCTTAACATCAACAAATGACAGTTCGGACTTCTGGTGGAGCGGCACCATGTGAGGACGTGGGTTTTTGAGCTCCACACAAGAACCACTAACTTTATAATATTTCTCTTTGAAAACTACATCATATAGCCTCACACTCCTGTGCATCCTAATGTTTTAAATCTTAACCTTAACACCAAGCGTGACGGTTACAGGGCACAATGCCTAAAAAACTTCAAGGGAACAAGCCAGGGCAGGAAACAAGGGCCAAAGCTAATGCTAGTGTAACCGGCGGGTTGGCCACGCCTACACCGCCTGGTGAGTAATTTGCTGGAATGATCATGGATATAAATAACACTCGGGGAGGAGATGATGTTGCGACAAGCAATTTCTGTGCTCTTCGCTGCTGTAACTGTTTTGAAGCGGATCTGCCACCATTGATCTGTGTCCTGCTTTCTCTGTAAGGTATGTCCAACAGACTGATTATAGATCGGATCTGTTGCAGTGCAAATTGTTTAATCAGGTTGTTTTGGTTGTAGACTCTTTTCAGGGGCGATAATTGATATGAGCGTGATCCAGTAGAAGTTGGCGTCCATCGCGCATGTTGTGCTAGGGTGGCGTGCAGCCAAGGTAACCTGCAGTGCTTTTGGTTTTAACTGTTTGGATGTTTCTGTGCTATTTATTAACAGTGGCTTTACTTGTTGCAGGGGTGATAGCCACTGCTGCTTTGCTTATGTAACGTTCTGCCTTGCTTTGTTGTTGTTTTGTTCTGTTTTTATCTTAAGAGGTTTACCTGGCAATGTGTTCCCTATTTATTGTACTGTTCCTAAGTAGGGTTCAGTCAATTTTATGGTGTGTGTGAACAGTGCGTGAATGGTTTTATGTACAGGGAGGCAACAGCATTTGTTTCCGGGTTGCAAGCGAGAGCGGACGTTTTTTTCTGCTCCTCTTGTCTGTTCTGGGATTTTCATATCCTTTTCATACCTTCTACACCTTCAAGTCTTTGAAAAAGTCTATATCTGTTGAAATGCCTCCAAAAGGGAAAAAAGCCAATAAGTCTGATGCGGTTGAGGATGTCGAAGTTGAAGAAAATTATGACAGAGCGACGCAAGCGACGGACCTGCTGGAAGAGCAGAAAAGAATATACACTGCGCTACTGAATCAGCTTAATGAAAGCTTCAAAGGATTTGTGCAAATACTTATGGAGACAAACAACAAGAGATTCGACGAAATGACCAGAGAGATACAGGACATAAAAACGAGTCTGCAGTTTACCCAGCGAGAGGTCGATGCGATTAAAGTTACCATGGGTGA
>NW_018127931.1:287169-294596 GCF_001952655.1 Monopterus albus | reverse complement strand
GTAGAGATACTGCTTGCAGCCAATGATGCATGAAATATTTTGTATAAGATGATGTTATGAGTTAGGACTGGATAAGTCTGACTTCTTCCTACTCTATTCAAACATGTACTAGGTATAAGCAAACTGATTCTGGATTAGCATTGGTTGGATTTGTGTAATTATGTGTGTGTTGATGTCATTTGTTCTGCATGTTTGAAAGAACAAATCAAATCATAAATCAAATCAAATCAAGGCCCTCTTGTATTTGGTTTTGTTGACGTGTGATTAATTGATTTGTGGTGTTCATTGAAAAGGTGCCCTTTTCAACCTGTTGACTGACCATTTTATTTCTGTTCTGCACTGTATTTATTGAGTGGGGAGAAATTTCTTTTCATAGGTAGTATTTTAGCTTCTGGGGCTAGGCCTTTTTAAATATTTTCACTGTTAAATTATACACTGACTCAAATTTTTATCTGTGTGGGTAACCCCAACGTCTCTGTGTTTGCAGATTTATCTGAGGGTAGTAACTCAGTACTGGTGAAGTTTGCATGAATTCGACCTCCAGAAACAGGAGGGGTGTTATTCTTGGGGAACTAAAAACTTAATTAGGGTCTGGGTTGCATAGGCCTGTATATTGGCCC
This sequence comes from Monopterus albus, assembly GCF_001952655.1. Lineage (NCBI taxonomy): Eukaryota > Metazoa > Chordata > Actinopteri > Synbranchiformes > Synbranchidae > Monopterus > Monopterus albus. Next base: position 293,976 of record NW_018127931.1, on the reverse strand, counting down.
GATCACACTAGATTAGCTTGTTCACACCACATGAAGACCAATACTAGTGACCAGCACACAGTTTTGCATGCCATTGAGAAGCTGGGGCAAGAGTTGCTGGAGAAAATGGAAGAGGATGCAGCTACGCAGCGTCATTGAGCAGCTTAATAAGAGGATAGACAAAACTGTGAGTCGTCTGAACTGAAAATTGGAGTTAGCGCCCACTCGGACTCCATTGCTGCCTTAGAGTCGGATATGGCCAGCATGAAGAAAGAACTCACCAGGTTACAGGCCCAGTGTGAGGATCTGGAGGCACTTGCACAGAGCTGCAACATCCACATCACCGGGATAAAAGAGGGGTGAGAGTACGGAAAACACCCATCTCAGTGTATCACCAATGCACTGAAAGAAGCCCTCGGACTGGACATGTTGCCGGCCCTGGATAGGGCACATAGCACTCTCCAGGCCAAGCCAACACAAGAGGACCTACCGCCGTGGGCATTCATGGTGAGATGCCATTATTTCACAAAAAAAGGCCAAACTAATTACGACCACTAATGGTGACCGCATCCGTGTCCTGCCAGATTTCACTCCAACCGTGTGCAAACAGCGTGCAGCGTTCACCGAAGTGAGAATCTGCTCCGTGGCTGCAGTGGAGTCCGCTACGGTCTGAGGTATCCAGCGACACTGAGGATCACTACACAGGATGGGCACAAAACCACCTTTAAATACCTGACAGCTGCGAAGGAGTTTGTTCTAAAGAAAATAATGAGTGCATGAACCATGTAACTGGTCGCTTTCCCCCCTCCGCTCACAGGCACTTGAAGATGGTGCTTGTTTGGAGCAGCTTTGTGCTATGGACGGTCCTGATTTTAGATTCAACCGGTTCTTTTATCTGAAGGCCCCAAGAAGTAACACTCAGGAAACAGGAATCAGCTTTACGTAGATTTATTTTCTTCTGGTTAAATGCAGAGTTATTACAGTGCTGGGCTCTATGAGATGACAAGTCTCCAGGAGCACTGATAATAGGAAGTAATTCACATTTATCTTCTCGGGCTGGGACTGCCCTGTACATGAGTGGAAACTCATATCATCTTCTAATCTGTTAACTCAACACTCACAACATGAACTGGACACAAGGTTCATACAAGGTTCATACAGATATGAACTCATATTATCTTCTAATCTGTTGGCTCTACACTTACAACATGAACTGGACACAAGGTTCATACAAGGTTCATGCAAATCTTCTAGAATGTTCGAATAAGCAGCGTGTGTGTGTTGGTATTTTCAGGCGTTTCTGAAAGTAGACATGCAGTTAGCATCTTATCTATAGTTTCCAGGATGACACTTATCTCTGCAATCAATTTATGCACATTTCACCAAGAAGACAAGAAATACTACAAGTTGTCTCAAAACTGAATATTATAACTATAATGCATGCATAAGAGCCAGGTTAATACTGATACATGGAGCTGTTAATGAAACACAGACAAATAGTCATACTGAACTTTTCCATTATAAAAGCAAAATAATACTGATGATAAGTAGAAAAATAACTTTAACTCCTGAAATCCAATCCCAACACCGACGCAAGAAGAGAACAAGTCTTTCCTACACCCAGATAACGCCTACAACGGACTGATATGTGTGTGTGTACCTCACTTTGATTTGTGGCTTGGCTGAGTCCTTTTTTCATAATATTACTACCTTGTACGTTTGGGATGTGTGTTATATTGTCATCATGTCAACTGTAGACATAAGAGTACTGAATATAACCTGTACTTTGGTTCTTGTGTGGGCTGGCATGGTAAGCATTTATTAGTTTAGCAGTTTAGAGTAAAGTAATGGGTTTGTAAACCTGGAAGTACAGCAGTCTCCTTTTGAGACCACTTGTTTTGTTACATTTTCATTATTGTGGATTGGTTTTCCCCCTATTGCAGTGGTCTTCAAACCGGGGGGCGCGGAGGTACTGCAGGGGGGGCGTGACAATACCTGCATGTAAACAATGTATAGTAGCAGCCGGTGATGTGCCGAAAAAAGCACCCCCACCGTGAAAAGCACCCCCCGTGAATCCCTACGCTCAGGGAGAGGGGAGGGGCTAAGGGAGAGGAAAAAATCAAGAGGGTGCTTTTCACGGCGGTGGTGACACACACTCATGGATGCGTTCATGAAAAGAGAGCCAACCAAGCGTAAATCTGGTGGTGCATCAATGGCAACAGCTTCAACGAGTGAAGGTACCAAGACAAAGACAAGAAAATATGATGAGGCATATCTCGTGGTCGGTTTTACCTGCACGACAGTTGGTAATGAGGAGAGGCCACAGTGTGTTGTGTGTTTCAAAATATTAGCTTCTGATAGTATGAAGCCGAACAAGTTAAAATGCCACTTGGACACTTTACACTCTGAACACAAAGATAAGCCTCTGGATTTCTTCAGAGAAAAACTTGCTAACTGCCATGCACAGCAAAGTCACTTCACTAAAGCAGGATCTGTATCTGCAAATGCAAACGGGGGGGGGGGGGGGGAAAAATTTTTATCCACAAAGGGGGGCCCAGCAGAAAAAGTTTGAAGACCGCTGGTGTAGAGTGTGACAGTGTAAGACTCAAGGCTCAATAGACATCACTTATAAATAGTTACTCCACTGAACAATCAAACTCGGAGCCATTCCCTGTAATTCTGGCGAGTCAGGTGGGCTACAAAATGATGGCACTGCTGGGATAGTGATCTATGTGTCTTGTGTCTAGTTGGATTGGCAGCTCGTAGTTGATTTTAATAACCAATAGTTACTGTCAAGTGTAGTAGCTATGCAGTCGAGTCTAGTAATAAGAAACCATACACTATAGCTGAGGAATTAATACTGCCTGCCACTATAGATATGGTGTCAACCATGATCGATGAACAAACAGCCAGCAGATTAAAGGCAATTCCACTGTCAGACACCACTGTTGCAAGGTGCATATATGACATGTCGAAAGATATAGAAGAACAGCTGAATGAAAAGATCAGAGACAAACGTTACGCTCTGCAGATGGATGAAGCGACTGACAGTAACAAAGACTAAGGAAGATTTTCTTTTTTGCAAACGTGTTGCTAAAAGAGCCACTGCAGAAGAATTATTCAAAATCATTGACACTTAAAAAAGGCGGATCTGAAATGGGAGGACTATGTGGGCATCTGCACAGATGGGGCTCAGTCAATGGCTGGAAAACGACGAGGGCTGCAAGTGCTAGTGAAGCGAATTTCTCCCAAAGTGCACTGGACACACTGTATGATACACAGAGGTGCTTGCATCCAAACAGCTGAGCCCTGAGCTGAACAATGTAATGACAGACGTCATTGCCACAGTAAACTACATCAAAACAAGGCCTGTCAAAGCACAACATTTTGCTGCACTGTGTGAGGAAATGGGATCCGATCACACAGCTGTTTTATTTCACAGCGAGTCCCGATGGCTGTCACGTGGGTAGGTGCTATCCCGGGTGCTTGAATTGAGAGAAGAGATTCAGATCTTTTTGGAGGAAGAGGGGAATGAACTTGCACACAAGTTTAAGAATAACAGCTTCCTAATGAAACCTGCATACCTCAGTGACATGTTTCAGAAGCTAAATGAACTAAATTTGCAGATGCGGGGCAGCAACACGCACCTTCCACTGCTTGCAGATAAAATCACATCATTCACAAGAAAACTGGAGATGTGGGAGCAGCAAGTGAAATAGGGGAATATCGAATCATTTCAGAGTCTGAAATCCTTCATTAATGCCTATAACCTGCAGAACACAATGATCCCATGCATGAAATCACACATTTCTGCCCTACAAAAACACTTCCAGCGATATTTCCCAGTGCAAGATACTACTAAATATGACTGGATTCGAGACCCCTTCAGTACATCACCAGCTGCTGATTTCAGCATTGCAGAAGCAGAACAGTTTATTGATCTGATCTCTCATTCAACAATGAGACTGTAGTTTAAGTCTAAGGTCTTGGCTGCATTTTGGATTGAAGCTGAGAAGGACTATCCACTGTTAGGCCAGAAAGCCCTTGCTACACTCCTACCTTTTGACACATCCTACCTATGTGAGATAGGATTTTCTGCAGTTGCTTCAATCAAGACAAAATACAGATCAAAGCTGGACATTGAAAATGAACTAAGAGCGGCAATCTCACATCTTCTGCCCCGTTTTGACAGGATTTGCAGCACAAAGCAAGCTCACACCAGTCACTGAAAAGTGTGCAGATCGAGAAGTGTAATTCTTGCAAAAAATTTTTATTTCCATGGATGGCAAAAATATAAAAAATAGGAAAACTGTTCATGTGTTGTTAACCTCCATTGTGTTGTTAACCTTTATTGTGTTGCGTTGTTAAACTCTGGAGTGATGTGTTGTGTTCTTAATAAATTGCAGGCAATATAAAGAAAGCTGCATTAATTAAAAAATCTGTGGGGGGGGAATATTTTTATCCACAAAGGGGGGCCCAGCAGAAAAAGTTTGAAGACCACTGCCCTATTGTATTCTGTTTGCTAGTGGGTTCATGTGCTTTTTTTTTTCCTTTTTGCGTGTGTGTGTGTGTGTGTGTATATATATATATATTTTCATTTTCATTATATATTCATTCATTGTTATGTGTTTTTTTGCTCTCACTGTCCAACCCTTTTCAATATGTCCCCATTTGAGCCATGCTCTAATGACTTCTATGAATGTGGTCCTAATTAGCATGAAACTAAATTTTCTCCAATCTTAAGTAAATTGCAAAATCACATTGTTTAGTTACAAGAAATCAAGTTGTTTAATAAAGATCACCCTAGACTTTTATTTTTTTATTTTTTTATTGAAACAAAGTAACACATTAACAAAACAGTACCGAACATGGGAGACAACAGTTACATGACATTACAAAAGGATATAGAGTGTTTAATGAGGTTGTTGTGTGGATATTTCCAACTTATGCAGTCTATGAAATGCAAGAAAGGAAAAAGGAGGGGAAGTAAATAAAATAAATTACCAATAATAATGATGAGTACTATTAAAAAATCAGCTTGTTACATTTCTAGAGGTTGGTGGGAATGTGCGTGGCCTTAGCCCCAGGTGTTTGATTCAAGTTGAAATGTGTTAAAAATGGCTTCCATGTGTCATAAAAAGCAGAAACTATTCTTGTGAGTGGATGCCATTTTATCTAATGTGATGTATTCTGTCAGAAAGCTGGTCCAGTGGTTCATGTGTAGTGATTTTTTCCAATTTTGAAAGATTGTTTTCTTGGCAAAAGCTAGAGAAATGAGGAGCGGGTTTTTATATTTAATTGGTAGGTGGTTGATTTTTATGATATTACAGAGTAAGCAAAGTGATGGAGAAGGAGGGATTCTACAGCCCAAGATGGTGGAGAGTTTCTCTGTCACTGCTATCCAGAGGGAATGAACTGGTTGGAAGGTCCAAGTAGCATGAAAGTAACTGTCGGTGCAATCTGGAGTGCATTTTGAGCAAATGTCTATGTCGGTAAAACCCATTTTGAACATTTTACTTTCTGTAATATGGGACCTATAAATGGTATTTTATAAGTTGTAAGTTTACATTGCTGGTCATAGAAAACCATTTGAGTTTTGGTATTGTTATTGTTGAGTCTATATTTGATATGAGTTTATATAGCTTGGATATTATTTTTTTGGAGGATGTAATTTTCATAATTTCTTTAATTAATTGGGAAGGCTGTAATGGTTTATTGGTTACACTAATCTTTGATTTAATTATGGATTTTAGCTGATTTACTGGAGGAACAGTTCTCTCTGAACTCCATACTTCTGGATCAGTGTATTAAATGATATGAACTGGTTATTTTCAAATAGGTGATGTAAGTGAGTGATTCCTTTGTGTTGCCATGCTGGGAAATAGATAGGGTTATTATGCAGTTAAAAATCAGGGTTGTGCCAAATCGGAGTTTATCTACATGGTGCAAGTGATGATTTTGTTTACTTTCCACCAGGCTGTCAGACTTGAGAGGATTGTGATGTTCTTACAGTGATTCATTTTCTTTGTAGAGTTTGGTAGAAAAGGGAGGTCTGCAACCGAGTTATTTTTACAGTAATTTTGCTCTAATTCTATCCATGCGGTGTTGTAACTATCCTTCTGACTCCACTTGACTAAATACTGTAGATGATTTGCCAAGTAGTAATATTGGAAACTTGGTGCTTCTAGACTACCTATGATTTCTTCTTTTGGAGTGTAGATAGAGAAATTTTGGGTTTCTTGTTTTTCCCCAAAAATTGTGAAGTTAAAGAATCAAGTGATTTAAACCATTTATCTGTGGGAAGCATTGTAAACAGTTAATGTGAGGTAGTTTTTATTTTGACAGTAGCTATTTGGCCGATGAGTGAAAGAGAAAGATTGGACCAACGTTTAAAATCATCTTCTATCTTTTTTTTAGCAGGAGGGTGTAGTTGAGATTAAAAAGTTCTGACAGCCTGGGAGAGATATTAATACCAAGATATTTAATGTTGCCTGTGCAGAATTGGGGGAAGGACTCTTGAGCTGCAGAATCCCAGGCATCCTCAGAGAGTGGTAGTATGGTGGATTTATTCCAGTTTATTGTGTAGTTTGAGATCTTAAAAAATGTGTTAATAATATGTAAAGTTTCCTGTAGATAATTATAGGGATCCTGTAAATATAATAATAAATCATCTGCGTAAAGACTAATTTTGTGTTCTGAGTATTCCTTTAATTATATTCTGTTGTATAGCTGCTGCGAGAGGTTCAATGAAAATGGCGAATAGAGATGGTGAGAGTGGGCATCCTTGTCTGGTACCCTGCTGTAAAATGAAACTTTGTGACCTGATCC
>NW_018127931.1:278279-286630 GCF_001952655.1 Monopterus albus | reverse complement strand
TTTGGTTTTAATAAGAGTGTCATGATGGCTGTGTTCATGTGTGTTGGCATTGTGGAGGTGTCTTTAATTTCTGTGGTGACTCTTGAGAAACAGTGGTGATAGCATTTACCAAAAATGTTTATAAAATTCAGCTGGTAGTCCATCAGGTCCGGGTGCTTTGTTATTTGGCGTTGAAATCAGTGCTTTATGGAGTTTGACGATTAGTGAGAGGAGCATCTAATCTGTCAGCATGTTCTCTGGGTAATGTTGGGAGTTTTAAACTATCTAAGAAGTGTCTTTCTGATGAATTTGGGTTGTAATTGGGGGCGTAAAGTTTACTGTAAGGTTATTAATATCTTGTGGATTATGAACAATTTCACCTCTGGGATTGAGTATGGATGGGATTGTTGCTTTTCCTTTTTACGTTGTAATTGATTAGCCTTTGTTGCTATACTGAAAGTGTTCATATTTGAGTTGTTGAATGAGAAACTGCAGTTTTTTATATATAATATTTTCAAATTGCATTTTTAGTTCGCTTAAATTCATTTTGTGTTTGTTCGCTAGGGTTTTGAGAATGTAAATCTGTGTTATCTTTTGTTCTAAGGTGCTTTCCAGTTCTAGTTGTTTTTTTTGTTTTTTTTTTTGTACGATGAGTATGATATTATTTTCTCACTAATTACTGCTTTGCCTGTTTCCCATAATAATGAGGGTGAGATTTCTGGAGAGTCATTCATCTCCAGAAAGAATGCCCACTCTTTTTCAATAAATGTAATAAAATTTAAATCCTGGAGTAATGATGTATTGAAGCACCATGTTCTAGAGGGTTTAGTATGGGCTTCAATATTTAATGTGAGGGAAATGGGAGCGTGATCACTACTTATAATGGAGTGGATTGTGGTGTCTGTTACATGTTAAATATTTGGTTAAATTGTTTACATTTAAGGTTTTGTGATTCTGGATTTGTTAGGTGGGTTTCTTGTAAAAAGCATATATCAGCATTTAATTTTATCAGATAGTTAATGATTTTAATCCTCTTAATCTGGGTCCTGAATCCACACACATTCCATGACACCTTTTTAAGTGACTGAATGATTGTTTGTTATAGATATCTGTTTGTAAGATGAAAGGAGGGAAGACGTGGGAAGGGGGGAAAAATAAAATAAATGAACACAAAAAAACGAATAAAAAAGCAGTTTAACGGGATCTAGGGTTGGTGTGTGTGTGTATATGTATGTGTGTTAGAGTGTGAGCATAGTAGTACAAATAAACATAGACAAGTATACATTTCCACATGATGTGATAAAAACACAAACAGAATAACAGAGAAAAAAAAGAGTTGTAGCAGTCTGTGTGGGATAGGGGTTGCTCTGTGTGTGGATGTGAGAGACCAGGGTGATGAAAGGGGGTGAATTATTTAACATATAATGGAGCAGTCAATGGTTGGTAGGTAGTCTGTAGAAGATCAGAAAAGCCACGGGGTAATGTTCGAGTCACAATAGAGCTGTCCTTCAATGTATAATTTGTCCACAGTGATATTTGCCTGTTTGTTGTTCCACCTGTGTTGTTTCATGATGGGGTAGAGGATTTTCCATCATTCGTTTATTTCATGTGGGAATTGATCATTGAGTCCAAAGTTTGTGCCTTTCAGTTCCTTTCCTTTACTTTTAATCAGTTCTTTGTGCTTGTAGTGTTCCAGTCTCGCTAGTATTGGCTGGGATGTTTTGTTGGAACGTGGACCAAGGCAGTGTACACGGTGAAAGGTGATCTTATTTAGAGTATCCGGTGGAATTTTGAGTTGGTTTTTCATGAAGTCCTTAACCAGTGTTTCAGGGTTGTCGGGTGATTGTTCTGGTGAAAATCAGGTTATGGCGCATGTTTCTGGTTTGAATGTCCAGTATCATTTGTTTCATTGTTTTGTTTTCTTTCGTGATGAAGTCCATTTTTTCACTGAGGGTTTTGATGGATGCTTGGAGAGAGTTGTTTGACTGCTCTAACTTTTCAATGTAGTTATGGACGAATTCAAGGCTTGACCAGAGTTCTTTTATTTCCCCGTGAAGTGTGACCAGTAAATCAAGTTTCTTATTGATGGATGCAAGAACACTGACCTCAATGTCTGTCGTCTGTAGATCGCTTGTATCCGTAGAGGAGGTCTTTTTCTGTTTGCTTGGTTTTGGCGTATCTTGTTGGTTTGTATTGTATCCATACTGCAGTGAATGTAGTATTGGTCGATGAATGATTCCAGGTCCGATATATTTTCCAGTATGTGAAAGGTCCATTGTGGTTATTGTCGGCAGTTGTAATTCCGATGGATTGCTTGCTTGATACTAGTATTGGGTTATAAAGTCCGAAAAAAAAGGCTAGCAAAATTTGTTTATGCTCAGTGACTGCATGTTGCCATACTGAATTCCCCTGCGCAGTCTCACAGTCTCGCCATACTCAGAACATCACGTATCACCCTAGACGTCTCAGAGAAGGGTTTACACAATGCTTTCACTCAGACTTTAACTGTAAAAGCAGAGGGGTACCTATCTTATTACACAGGGATGTGCAATATGAGGAGACTACAAAAATGGCCAATATGTCATCACGCAAGGGGAAACTATTCAACAGAACTGTTGTTCTTGTGAATCTTTATGCTCCCAATTGGGACAATGCTGATTTCTTCAGCAATCTCTTTGCTATTTTACCAGAGCCCAACTCTCATGATCTAATACTGGCTGGTGACTTGAATTGCACCTTGGACCCAGCCTTAGAACGTTCCAGTCCTAAGGTCACCACACTCAATAGATCTGCCCGGTGTATTAATGAATTTCTCCAAATCTATGGAGTGGTGGACCCTTGGAGATCCAGGTACCCAGCATCCAAACAGTTTTCATTTTTCTCTCCAGTACACCAAACCTATTTGAGAATTGATTACTTCTTGGTTGATCAAAAATTGTTGCCTCTGGTCACCCAGAGCGATTATAACGGTATCGTAATATCAGACCATTCCCCAGTGATCTTGCAAATGAGCTTTCCTGAAAATATGTCCTCATCCTTTTCATGGCGGATCAATTCCAGACTGCTGTCTGACCTAAAGTTTATTGAATTTGTCAATGCACAAATAGATCTCTTCATTGAGCTAAATGAATCACCGGAAATAAGCTATACAACACTTTGGGGAACCCTAAAAGCCTACTTAAGGGGACAGATGATATCCTATGCTGTAGGGGAAAATAAAAAAAGAAAACGGGCCACAGAGCTTAATAAACGGACTGAAGTAATAGATCAGCTACATTCGCCATCGCCCTCTGATGGCATATACAAAGAAAGAATCTTACTGCGGATGAAATATGATTCAATGCTATTGATCTCCACCTGAGGTCACACCTCACTCATTATGAGCATGGTGACCGTGCACCTAAACAGTCAACTGCTGCTGGTTTTATAACAGCAATTAAGGATGAGCATGGGAATATACTTACAGACCAAAATGACATCAATACTCAGTTTAAGTCTTTCTGAGAATTTATACACCTCTGAAGCTAACGATGCAAACTTGGTAGGCAACTTTTTCAATAGCCTGACCATGCCCACCGTAGAGAATTTGGATCAAAACCTATTGGAAAATAATATCACTTAGTTAGAAATAAGTAATGCTATAAAGAAAATTAAGTCAGACAAAGCACCTGGTCCTGATGGGCTTCCCATAGAATTTTTTTAAAAATTAGTCCCATTGTTATTTAAGGTGTTCAGGGAGATACTAGATAAAAAGGCTTTACCTGCAACCATACACAGGCCACCATCTTTCTGCTACTTAAAAAATCAAAAGATTCTCTGCTCTGCGAGTCGTATTGTCTGATTAGTTTGCTTTGCTGTGATTATAAGATCTTGGCTAAGATGTTAGCAGGCAGGCTCAAAAATATTCTCCCCAAATTGATGCACCCGGACCAAACAGGCTTCATTGAAGGTAGGTAAATATCTAGCAATTTGCATCGGGTATTTAATGTGATTTATCAGCTCAACAACATTGAGCCAGAAGTTGTGATCTCCCTTGATGCCAAAAAAAGCATTCGATAGAATTGAATACAATTTTCTGTCCACTGTGCTAGAGAAGTTTGGATTTGGCCCAGTCTTCCGTTCTTTGCAATTTTATACGCAGCACCACAAGCTTCATTACGAACAAATAAGGTGATATCTAGCTTCTTTCCTGTTTCTGGTGGTACTAGGCAGGGCTGCCCCCTGAGCCCCCTACTATTTGATGTTGCCACTGAACCACTGGCAATTAGGATGAGAGAATCAGCTCAAATGGAGGGAGTGCGCAGAGGGGATCAAACGCACAAACTGTCTTCTATGCAGATGACCTTCTCTTTCTCTCAGACCCTAACACAACCATTCCGATTGCTCTTGACCTTATCAATACATTTGGTCAGGGGATAAATTAAACCTCACCAAAATAACGATATATACTTCCGGCGCCTAGAGCAATGGCGACCGTGGTTACTTGCGCGCTCTTGTGTGTGTTGGTTTTCTTTGTTTTCTTGGTCTTGTGCAACTCATCCCGGATTACTTTTACCAGAGAAGAACTGTTAAATATCGGACAACTCACACCAAACTACCTCCCTCCGATTTTTGTGAACAAAGAATGCTGTATGGACATTCTGATCCGAGGTGCAGCAGCAATATACGGGACCTGGAAAAAATGTCGGTGACGTGGAAAATGCGCTGGCTCTTGGTGTGGTTACGACAGAGGGGAACACGGACCTCACTACCATCTATTCACCTGGGTAATCTCTGCTCCCTGGTCAACAAAATGGATGAAATTTTTCTCGTCAACAGGACTAACTCTGACTTTGCACGCTCTGCTGCTTTGTGCTTCACAGAGACCTGGCTCAGCGACTCGATCACGGACAGCGCGATTCGAATACTAGGTTTCCGGGTGTTCAGAGCGGATCATGTAAAGAAGCTGTCCGGGAAAACGAGGAGGTGGAATCTGCTTCTACATAAATGAAGGTTGGTGCACAGATGTCACAGTGCTACAGAGGAATGTACCACAGACCTAGAGACTCATGTTATCAATTGCAAACCCTTTTACTCTCCCCATGAATTCAACAGTTTCATGCTAATGGGAGTGTACATAACACCACAGGCTAACGCTAGCGCGCTACGGCTGCTAGCCGAACTGATAACTAGCCTGGAGCCAGAAGATCCCGACTCTCCACTCATTGTTCTAGGGGACTTTAACAAAGCAAATCTCACCCATGAACTGCTCAAGTACAGACAGCACGTCACCTGTCCCACCAGGGACAAAGTCACACTGGATCACTGCTACACCACATAAAAGTCGCCTATCACTCTGTCCCCGGCGCAGCCCTCGAACTCTCTGATTACTGTATGGTTCATCTTATTCCAACCTACAGGCAGAAACTTAAAGCTGCGAAGCCTGTAGTCAAAACAGCGAAGAGCTGGACTGAGGAGCTAAGTCAAAGCTACAAGCCTGCTTTGACTGCACAGCCTGGAGTGTATTTGAAACTGCAGCTACAGACATGGATGAACTCACTGACACGCACATCTTATATCTGTTTCTGTGGGTTTGTCTTTACAGTCAGGAAAAAAATTATTTGAACCCCAGCTGATTTTGTAAGTTTGCCCACTAACAAAGAAATGATCAGTTTACAGTTTCAATGGTAGGTTTATTTGAACAGTGAGAGACACAACAGTGACAAAAACACATAAAAGTCGCCTATCACTCTGTCCCGGGCGCAGCCCTCGAACTCTCTGATTACTGTATGGTTCATCTTATTCCAACCTACAGGCAGAAACTTAAAGCTGCGAAGCCTGTAGTCAAAACAGCGAAGAGCTGGACTGAGGAGCTAAGTCAAAGCTACAAGCCTGCTTTGACTGCACAGCCTGGAGTGTATTTGAAACTGCAGCTACAGACATGGATGAACTCACTGACACGCACATCTTATATCTGTTTCTGTGGGTTTGTCTTTACAGTCAGGAAAAAAATTATTTGAACCCCAGCTGATTTTGTAAGTTTGCCCACTAACAAAGAAATGATCAGTTTACAGTTTCAATGGTAGGTTTATTTGAACAGTGAGAGACACAACAGTGACAAAAAAATTCCAGAAAAAAAAATCCTGTATAAAATACACCTGGGAGCCAGAGATCTTGCTGACTGATAGGGGATCAGATACTTATTTCATTCATGAAAATGCAAATTACTTTATAACTTTTTAAATGCATTTTTCTGGATTTTTTTTGTCATTGTTGTGTCTCTCACTGTTCACATAAACCTACCACTGAAATTGTAGAGTGATCATTTCTTTGTTAGTGGGCAAACTTACAAAATCAGCTGGGGTTCAAATGTGTCTTTAAAAGGGCGCAGACAGGGCAGCTTAGAAATGGGTGGCAATCAAGCAATATTTATAACACCTGGAGCTTGAGGCTCACCTTCAACTAATGTTGCATTAAATGCATGCCTCAACACTGCGGAGACTGCGTTAGCACCACAATTGGTGTGCTGAGAGATACGATGAGGAGAGAACCGTGAAAGCTGAATTAGATGATGAGCAAATTGTCCAGGTAAGATTTATGAAACTGGTTAGTTGTTTTGGTTTGAAATTAAATTCTGGTTTAGTCCTCTGGCTCATTCTCCAGCGTTAGTATTTGTGAAGCTATTAAGTTAATGTTTGCTTTGAGTTATTTCTTTAAATAGAGGCTCACAAGTTAAAGCTATTTAAATTGTCTTTGAAGATATGCCAACTTTATGCAGGAAAATAAAGCTGATATATGCTTTATTTGTAACGGTTTTTCTGTAACATTGTCAATATGTTTCAAATTTACTCTGAATTTTACAGATGATGAACAGAAAAAGGAAGGCACAAGAGGAATTGGTATGTATATTTTTATGCTTTTTATATTGTTGTGGGCTACAGCAATGCAGCCCAACTGCAAAACTTTAAAGGTTCATTATCTGAATAACTACTATTCTAATCTGCTTGTTCTTTCAGGACTGTACCACATATGACTCTCTCTCAGAATCCATTCCCGACCTGGAAAGTGAATATATCCCATCATCTGAAGAAGACCCCTGCAACACAAACAGCAATGATGGGAATCCTGATGACAGCAGCGACAATGAGGATGAGGGTAGGACAGTGGTTACAGTGAAAACCTGCCACAAGGGTCAAAAAAGAAAGTGGGACAAGCGTCATTACTGTGTATACTGCAAAAAACCACAAAGTAAAATGGCACGGCATCTGAAGCGGAAACACAGCAGTGAAACAGAAGTGGCCCTAGCAATGTGTCTTCCATCAACATCAAAGAAGTGTCGCCAAACATTTGAGCAACTTTGTAGGAAGGGAAATTATTATCATAACATTGAGGTGTTCCAGAAGGGTGAGGGTGAGATAGTAACCTTAAGACCAGTGTTTCCCAACCTTTTTGAGCCATGGCACATATTTGCATTAGAAAAATCACAACACACACCACCAAACAAAAATGTCACAAAAAGTATATTTATTGAAATATAATGAAAATCTAGTCAAACACTACTTCAACAGTACCCAGCTGGAAGCTGCTTTGGACATGACCCTCATGGGGTGAGGCTAGGCAATTTATTAGGGCCTTCATCTGGGTCGGAATTTTCTCCAGGACCCAGGTCAGATTGACTACTTTTTCTTTTCAAATATTTATCCATCGCTATTAACTGTGCCGTTTTCTCACTTGCAGCGTGACGATGTACTTTCGTATTTAGTGCGATACCGCCCTCTAGTGGAAGAGCATGTACTTGTTCTGCCTGTCACTACATGCCGCTCGCTTAGAGTACCAATGAGGTGAAATTGGATAATCTTCCATGGCGCACCTGATGATTTCTCATGGCACACTTATGTGCTGCGGCACAGTGGTTGGGACACACTGCTATATAGACAGCCATCGAAACATGCAAATGCAGGAAGATTATTTGCCATGCAACATTTGCTATGGGTTCTTCATAAAAGATGAACTATGGAAACATGAGAAACGGTGTCGCAGAACAATGTTCGAGTCAGAAGTTAAATCCCAGAAAAAAGAAGAGTTCAAGCTGCTGCCTCAGCTCTCCTCCCATACAAAGGACAGCCATCAGAAAGATGCTCAAACATTGTTAAGAGAATGGTAATTGACAAGGTGTCCCTTGAATTAAGACATGACCCTCTCATATGTGTATTTGGAGATAGACTGATGGAGAAACACGGGAGTGATCGATCAAAAGATGATCATGTCAGTCAAAAGATGAGAGAGTTGGGTAGATTTTTACTTGCTGTCAAGTCCCTTGACCACGAAGTTTAGATACTGCAAGATGTTTTGGTGCCACCTAAATTTTCTTTAGCTGTGGAAGCAGCAAAAAA
>NW_018127931.1:276442-277368 GCF_001952655.1 Monopterus albus | reverse complement strand
TTTAGTATGTGAAATAAGATAAGTTCACAAAATTTTGTTTTTATCAAAACGGGTGGTTTGTCTTAAGTTAGAGCGGTACAGAAGTCTCAAGTCAGTGAAAGTGACACAGAAGTCTTCAATGAGAAGTCTTTGGAAACAGCTCAAAACTCCTATGGTATGAAGCTGTCAGAGCTGTTACCTTGAATATCTGCTTTCTTTACCCTTTAATAAATGACAGAAAGTAACTAAAAATGTCCATCCTGGTTACTTCTTCTCTTTAAGGGTCCTCTAAACGCAAGAGGTCAAAGATGACATCTGAATCATCTCAAGTTTCAGACGGTATGAACATTTTTTGGGTCATGCGAGGAGCACTGTGGAATGAAATATTGCATTATCTGATAAGACAATGACTCGTGGTTAATAGTGAGGTGACATGTTCTGCTGCAGAAGAATCAATCAGACATGATGACTCAACAGGCCTCAGCTACAGGACCATCAGACAAGCTCAAAAGGACAGAAAACAGGTACTGCTCAGTTCTCAGACTTGAGTAGTGTTAAATATAGTAGATGTTGATTAACAACACATTACAAATTAGATCACCGGATAAATTTTTGATTTATCAATATTGAGAATGTCTATCACATTTGTCATTTCTATTTCAGCTGTGGACCTACAGTTACTCAGCAAAAAAAGCCTTGGAGTTCTGCAGAAAAAGCAGGGGTGTGGCAACAACTGGGGTAGTGCATCACTATGCAAAGACTTCCTGGTAAAGAGGTCTGCCTCAAGGCACTTGAACCAGTACTGGGCAGTCGCAACTGGAAAGATTTAAAGAATAATTTCCACAACTCCAGCATGTCTCAAAAAAGGCAATTGTTGTAGTTCATTTTTAATTTATGTTGTACAAATAAAGCCAGTTGTGACTAATTTCATGTGCTAAATTGTTTAT
>NW_018127931.1:273839-275941 GCF_001952655.1 Monopterus albus | reverse complement strand
TCTGGGCCCCCACACTGACGATCCCTCATTTGTGTGGGGGAGCTTTAAAACCATCACTGGCTATAGAAAACCGTCCCCCCCGCTGTGGAGGACCGTCAACTAGCAGATGACCTGAATGTGTTGAATGAACACATTACCTTTTTTAAATCATACCTCTGTCCCGGTTCGTTTTTGACATGCTTTCCATGACCCCCAATCGTTCGCATAGCTATGCAGTGGTTTGTAGCCCCGTCTGTAATCATAGATAACAACACAGTACACGTTTTTGGAGATAACCCCAGACAAACTGTTTTCTTATCAGCAAGCACACACTCAAGCGTGTTTCTTTATAAAAAGGGTGGGATTTCCACAGGCTTCTAGAGCGAAAAAAGTTTTTCATTCAGCAATTAGGCTGTATTAACGTCCAAGGGAAAAAAAAAGGCTTCTCCTTCTTATCCTCATGAGAAATTGGATGGAGTCATCAGCAACACGCCGGTGATTATCACGGAGCAAATGGATTTAATCAACGCACCAAAGAAAGCCACCGTGCATCTTGTTCTTTACCCCTGAGACTATTAAAACCCCAATCACGGCCAGCGACTGGAGTATTCTAAAATGTCTAGTTATAGAATACCTTAAGGAGTGTTTTGAAAATTCAAGCCGTGATAATGATGATGAAGATTATGATGGACAATCTGATAAGAAAATGCCCCGTTTTATGGAGCAGGCCAAAAGCATGAAGGTGTGACTGACCGAGGTTTTGGGGAAGAAACGGTCAAATGCTGAAGTGTTTAAAGCTGTTTGGGAGATGCAGAGTACACCCACCGGTCACTGGTATTACAAGATCACAGCGCATTCACCTGGTGACATAAACGGCACCATGTCCATGAAGCGCTTCAACACTGAATGTGGCGTTTTCCAACAGACCCTCAACATGCCCTGCGAAGCCTGGGTGGAAATATTTAACAAATGGGGAGATGAAATCACCGACCTGTTTCATGCGAATCAAGAATGGCAAGAGACAGTTATGCTGAAAAGAGTTCTGTTTGCCTAACTGAGCCCCTCCCACCTAGCCACCTCCCACTCACCCTTGAGAACCAGAATATCAGAACAACTATGGCTTCTTTCGATACAACTCCATCCTAAGCTGAGATGATATTAGCCCTTAACCCAGGCTATTACTGCGATGAGGGGGCGCGTCCGTTTTGTTTAACCCCAAGGGGCGCATCCGTTTTGTTGACCCCCAAAGGATCAGCAAGACCTCACCACAATCCCCGAGCAGACCGACTCTCTTGAAGTGAATGGACCCACACGCAAGGTGTTTTGGGACACGTTGAAATCCTTTGTGAGTCACGTCTTGCACGTAGCAATTTGTGAACTCAGTGAATTTCTCTGCTACGGCTGTCAGGTCTCTCACCCCAGCCAACTGCAGCACAGTGTGCCCGACTCCTTCCTGGTGAAACACTACGAGGAGCTCAAGAAACAAGTGCTCACCAGCCGTTTCATCATTGCGGCACTAAAGTTGCTGGGAAAATACGACATCACATCATCTGAGGCTGAGGTGAGAGCGGCCATGGACAACATTTTACACTGGCTAAAAGATTTTGAGAAGTCGGAGGATGCTTTGAATGAAATACACCGAGATGTGTTTGACTCTGTGTTAAAAATTGACAATCTTCAAGAGGCTGTGGAGTTCTGGGAGGGCAAGAATTAATAACCCCTGTTGTTGCTGCTGCTAGCTAGCTGGGTGGTATTTGTGTGCTTTATTTTCATCTAGCCTTTTTTGTATTATTCTTTAACAATTCTCTTTAAGAAACAAAACATGTAACGCTTTTCATTCTAATTGCATCTACCCTTTTGTTTTTGGTATACATCTTCAATGCTTTTTTTAAAAAAAAACATCTGTTTATTTTTATTTTGTGTTATTGCTTCTTTAAAAAAAAAACTGGAAAAAACATGTTAAATAAAGATGTTAACTGTATGCTACTTTTCATTTATCCATTCTTAAGTGTTTCTTTAAAAACAAACAATCAAACAAAACCATGACTGTATGTGTGTTCAATAAATCAAATTTAAAAAAAAAAAGCTTCATGAATGAATGAATGAAACCACAGAACTATGTA
>NW_018127931.1:271994-273497 GCF_001952655.1 Monopterus albus | reverse complement strand
GTAAAGGTGTCTGTAGTTGACCGATACAACAAAACGTTAAAGCATAAAAGCTACCGCTACTTTATGGCTAAAAACGCCCTTAGATATCTGGATGTTCTGCAGCCGATTGTAGAGAGTTACAATCACAGCTATCATTCCAGCATTAAAATGACCCCTGCGCAGGTGAATTCTGAAAATGTGTTTGTTGTTTTTCAAAACTTGTACGGCTCTTTCCCTTTCCCTCTACGTCACAAAAACAAGTTAAAGATGAACTTTAAGGTTAGAGATTTGGTCAGGATCTCAAAACTTTGAGGTGTATTTCATAAAAAGTACACAGATTCACAGATGAACTCTTTAAAATAACAGAAGGCATCCCCAGGATTCCGCCTGTATATAAACTTTGCGATTACGATAACGAGCCTGAGGAAGGATCCTTTTATGAATCAGAATTGCAACAAGTGATAATTTCTAAAGATAAAGCATTCCGAGTGGAAAAACTTTGAGTAAACGTACGATAGGAGGGGTCCCGTTGGTTAAATGGCATAACTGGCCAGTTATGTGAACGCATCGGATGTGATAAAAACGTGACGCATGGAGAGCTCCAGTTTCTACATCACCCTGCCATCCAACACTAGTGCTGGTGTGTTTAAAGATAACACAGCCTCTCAATTTCGCACGGATCTGGCGCAAAATATCGATTTAAAAGGACAGTGGGAGGTCGCGCTGACTGATCTGGCCTACCCCCATACGTGGTTAACAATACCTCGAGATAAGGACTGGTTTAAATGGATGGATACATGGGAAGCTGGTATACCAGAAAACCCCGAGGTCGTGATCCCTGCAAATATAAAAAAATACAAGATACATCATGAACAATTTGGATATGGATCAGGGGATAAATATGTGATAATTAATTACCTGAATCGTCATTTTAGAAAGATTAAACTAGATTTCGGTCTGAGTTATGATGAATATAAACGTGTTTTTACGTGGACAGGGAGCGGGCGTTACAAAGTCAAATTTCCTGAACCATTAAGTTACATACTGGGTTTGGAAAAAGATAAATGGTTTTCAACCGGGCCCAGAACACTCCTCCTCGCCCTACCCTTTCGATTTAAAAGCCAGGTTTTGTCATTTGTTTGCTATTTCGATATAGTGAGGCATCAGGTGGTGGGTGACACTTACGCTCCTCTCCTATGCTGTGTCACGATCAAGAGAGAGCATGGTGACGTCATCACCAAAACTTTTTACTCTCCGCACTATCTGCCTCTAGCTAAAAATCATATAGAGACCATCTATGTGGAAATTAAAACGGATCAAAATAAACCCGTCAAATTTTACATACGGTAAAACCATACTCACGCTGCATTTTAGACCCGTGAAAACATGACGCCTTGGGTCTACAAAGCGGACCCCTATTGATTTGTAAGTTACAGTGCCTTGCGAAAGTATTCGGCCCCCTTGAACTTTGCGACCTTTTGCCACATTTCAGGCTTCAAACATAAAGATATAAAACTGTAATTT
>NW_018127931.1:265851-267664 GCF_001952655.1 Monopterus albus | reverse complement strand
GGTTCATGCCACGAGACTCAAGAGAAGCCCCGCGGAGCAGCGTTTACCCCCTGTCAAGAAGAGAAGGGTGGGTCAAAAGAAGAAGACAGTCACTGCGGGAAGACGTAAACCACAAAGCTCCTCCTCAAAGAGCACTGATATTTTTGTTTAGACCAATATGGCCTTCTTACATAAAAAATCATCAGAATGCATCTCGGAGCTCGATCTATTTTCCTGTCCTTATTCACAACTCAGTGTAGAAGATAAACAATATCAAAATACATTGACCTGAATGAAACTCTGCTGTTTTTAAGACTGAAAATTACCAACACAGACAGAACGGATTTGGCCCCGGATGCGGCTGTAGGCATGATAAACTATCATCTAAATACCATATTCAGCCGAGTGTGATGTCACGTTGGGGGATTGGATAGATTCTCAGTCAAGCGCCACTCATCCTTACAGAGCTATGATTGAGACTCTGTTAAACTATTCCCCAGCCACGTTAAAGAGTCAGTTTAGTGCTGGTTTATTTTACCAGGATACAGCGGGTGCTATGAATTCGTTCATCGTGAATAATGGGCCTAACAGAGGCCTTGTGGCGAGGGCAAAGTTCACCACTGAATCGCAGGAATTTCATTTGTTCGGCCCTCTCCACGCAGATATATTTTTCTGTGAAAGACTGCTGTTAAACTCTGTAGATCTGAAGATTAAGCTCACAAGAGCCAGCGACTCTTCCTGTCTCATGCATGCTGCAGCTGCTGACTACCGCCTGCATGTACTGGGAGCTTTGTTGTTTGTGAAAAAGGTCGCAGTGTCACCAGCTGTACGCATAGGTCATTCTTCTGCTCTGACTAAAAGCAGCGCTCTGTACCCACTTTCAGGCATTAACGTGAAAACGTTTTCCATCCCCGCAAATTCCAGAATATGCACTCAGGAAAACCTATTTCTGGGTACTTTACCCAAGTACATGGTGCTTGCCCTTGTAAACCATGAAGCTTTTACAGGGCGGAGTAATCTAAACCCCTTCAAGTTTATACACGCTGACCTAGAGTTTCTGGCCTTATGTCAGGACGGTCGTCAGATTCCAGCAAAGCCTTTCCAGCTGCAGTTTGAAAACAACCTCTCCGTCAGAGAATATTATAACCTCGTTACGGCCACGGGGCATCATCTGAAAGACCTCCCCCTGTGTTTCAACAGAGGATTTTCAACAAGGCTACACTTTGTTTGCATTAAATTTAGCCCCGCACGAGGAAGGCAGTGTTCTCCCCCCTGTCAAAACAGGCATGCTGCGTTTGGAGATGAAATTTAGGGTCCCCCTGCCACACACCGTGACCCTTATAGTGTACGCCTGTTATGATTCTATCCTAGAGATTGACTCTAAAAGAAACGAAACATACTAGTGGATTACTATTGATGAGGAGGGGAAAAATAATAATGAATGGGCTTCAGCTGGAAAACATTTTAACCCCCTTATTGGGTGATGCATTTCAAGGCGTGTGGGCGTCCGATGAACTGTCTCTACACACTTTCAACAGACCCGTGTATCTTATCGTAAACACATCCTAGACATCTCCCGGGTGAACACTGGCTGGAGATAACTCTGGAAGAAAGCGGTGAAAGCACATTCTTCGATTCTTTTGGCTTTGCACCTGATTTTCCCTATTACCCTAAAACTATCTTGCATTTTCTGCAGAGAGGGCGTGGGGTAATTTATTATCACAACCATACCCTGCAGCATCCTTTATCTGTAGTTTGTGGCGAGCACTGTGCATATTATCTATTTCACAGAGCTCAAGGCCTGTCCTATTCACAGGTGTTGAGGTTGTATGGA
>NW_018127931.1:253860-260523 GCF_001952655.1 Monopterus albus | reverse complement strand
ACACACAACACTACTTTTACCTACTTTGTGGGGAGCAATAGGAAAATGTTCAAATCTTAATAAGTTCAGTATACTTTCAGCTGCAAAAGCCATTCTGGTATCAAAATGTTCAGTTTTTCAGGACATTGTGGCGTGTATTCAAGTTTTTTTTTACACCTTTCATACTTTTGAAAATATTCAGCATTTATTTTGAAAATCTTGCCCCATTCATTTGAATGGGTTAATTCTACTTCAACATACCTTCACCTATTTCGGGTATCAAAATGTTCTGCTCTCCCAGGACATTCATGCTTTGACTCAGAATTTTTCTACATTTCACACTTCTGAAATATTTAGCTTTATTTTGAAAATATTCCCCCATTCAAAATAATGGGGAAATTGTACTTCAGCATACTTTCAGGTAGATATGCCTGTCAGGTGTCAAAATGTTAAGCATTTTCAGGCCGATTCTTCAGCATATAGCATCCAGACGCATTGTCCAGTTTTCGACAGGAAATGCATTTCTCTAGTTGTGTGGATGCTGTAGCATTTTGTAACTTATACTTTGTAAAACATATTTAGCTTTTTTCAGCAGATTTTGCCCATTCAAACGAATGTGAAAAATTTTCACTTCAGCATACCTTCAGCTAAAACCACAATTTAAACTAATAACTATTCAGCAACTCTTCAGCTATACATACTGTAAACAGCTTTTTGGTATTTTTTATGGTTTTTGCATAATTACTATTTACATTTTATATCTCATTTCAAAGCCACACTCTAGTATTTCTCAGTGTGTAGGAATACTCTTTCTTTCTCATACACACACATGCACACAGACACACAAACACCTACACACCCACACACACAACCCTGCTTGTTTTACTTACTTTGTGGGGACCAATAGGAAAATGTTTACACCTTAATAAGTTCAGTACACTTTCAGCTAGAAAAGCCATTCTGGTATCAAAATGTTCAGGTTTTTCAGGACATTATGACGTTTACTCAACATTTTTTACAACTTTCATACTTTTGAAAATATTCAGCATTTATTCTGACAATTTTGCCCCATTAAAAAGAATGGGGAAATTCTACTTTGGCATACGTTCAGGTATCAAAATGTTCTGCTCCTCAAGGACATTCATGCTTCTATTCTGAATTTTTCTAAACTTCATACTTTTGAAATATTTAGCTTTATTTTGAAAATCTTGCCCCATTCAAATGAATGGGAAAATTCTACTTTGGTATATTTCAGGTATCAAAATGTTCAGCTCCTCAAGGACATTCATGCTTCTCTTCAGGATTTTTCTAAACTTCATACCATTGAAATATTTAGCGTTATTTTGAAAATTTTTACCCCATTCAAATGAACGGGAAAATTCTACTTCAGCAAACTTTCAGCTATTTCAGGTATCAAAATGTTAGCTTTTCAAGGACATTCATGCTTTTCTTCGGGATTTTTGTAAACCTTATACCTTTGAAATATTTAGCTTTATTTTGAAAATATTGCCCCATTCAGCTATTTCAGGTATCAAAAAGAACATGCCAAGGAGGAATTGTCTATCTTGCAAATGTATATAATATGGGACCCGCTGATCCTTGTTTTCAGAGTGCTCCCCCTGATATCCTGAATAGGGAAAAAATGTATCTTCTGAGAGTACTTGTATTAGTTGCGAAGAAGATGATAACAGTTTCCTGGTATAAAATGCTGCCGCCTACCATCAGTATGTGGAAGGAGAAACTTATAAAGGTGTATACAATGGAAAAAATTACAGCTAAGCTTAATCTGAATACTAATTTATTCAAAAAGAGGTGGGGCCTTTTGATAAACTATTTGGACCTGACAGAGTAAGGTAGTATGTGACAAGTATTTATGTATAATGTTTCAGGGGTGGGGCAGCACGGTGGGGTGGTGGTTAGCGCTATTGCCTCACAGCGAGAAGGTTCCAGGTTCGAGCCCCGCCTGGGACCTTGACGTGCAGCTTAGGTTGATTGGTGTCTCTAAATTGCCCATAGGAGTGCGTGTGCTCTGGTGTCCTCCCACAGTCCAAAGACATGCAGCATAGGAAGATTGGTGTCTCTAAATTGCCCGTAGGAGTGATTGTGTGAGAATGTGGCTGGGATTGGCTCTGTAACCCCATTTGGGACTAAGCGGTTTAGAAAATGGATGGGTTCAGGGGTATATTATTACTCTTTATCCCACCTCCCGGGGGATAGTTATTTAAGATGAATAGGTTTGCCATATTGTTCATTCTTAATTGTTCTATCTTGCATCATTTTATTTTCCTATATTAATATCAAAAATAAATATGGAAAGCTTTGAATGGGATGTCTACATGGAGATGTAAAATGTTGTAAAGCTTATAACATAAATAATTATCTTGGTTCAAAAAAAAGAAAATTGTTAATTTGAACAATAGTAACCACAGACTGTAGCCACACAGAAACTGGGGAAGACAGAATAACAAACTATAATCCTAAAAGAATTAACATTACTAATGCTCTTCTTCTTTGGCCAACGGGTATAATGTTAGCATGAAAAGAACATGTCAAGTTTGCTCGGTTTCACCTGCCCTCTCTCCCTCTCTCTTCCACACACCTGCCAGCTGTTCCCATTAACACCACCTGTTTCCACTCCTGCAATCACCAGACCTCCTATATATACCCTGCCTTCCTACCTGCCCACTGCCAGTTTGTCTCGTTTCCACACAGACAGTTGGTGCTGCCCTTGAGTTTCCAAAGAAGTGTTTTGTACCTGCCTTGTGGATTTACCTGTTTGTTTTTCTCTTGCTCCAACAATGCCTTCTCCTCGTCCTCTCCTGCCTTCTTCCCTCCTATGTGGACTCTTACTGCACACATGGAACCGTTGCCTCCAGACCTAAATCATTCTCCATCATACAACCACCGCCAGGTCAGTGCTCTCTTCTTCAACTCCCTTCTGCTTATCACCACTTTCTACCTTCTCCCTGCTCTCCAGCCCCACCAACTCAGCACGACCAGCCAGTGAGTGATCTCCACGCTCCGCAGCCTGGCCCGGCAACCACCTGATTTTGCCATCCTGCTGTCGACATCCGTAACCATTTTCTCCTATTAATATGCAGTTATTTGTCATGTCATTGCACTCTTTACCTTGTACAGCACACAAAAATAAAGCACTACTTATGGTGAAGTCAGCCTCCTGAGTCCCCCTTTCTGTCACACTACCTCTGGTGGTGTGTGAAAATAACAGAACAAAGTCACTTAATATTACCCAAGTCATAACCCACAAGAAAATTATAATGCTCAAAAGATCTTCTACAGGAATGGAGACAAAGTTGTGATTCTCATTCTAGCCTTATCTTAGTTTGTATTTTGTCATGGTTTGTTTTTGATATGTTTTTCTTAAAATTCACTAGGAGAATTTGCTGAGAAAAGACAATAAGCAACAGGAATCATTCTTGAGACACAAATCAAATTTTATTTGTATAGCGCCAAATCACAACAAAAGTCATCTCAGGACACTTAACAGTAAGGTCTAGACCTTACTTTGTAATCACTATTATTACAGAGGGAAAACCCAACAACTTCCTTTTCAGTCGCATCTCAGTTACGAACTCTTTAGTTAATCTATGTTCATAGTGTTCACCTGTTTCTGATTACACACACCTGTGTCCAACAGCTTATAGGCAGCGTTACCTCACTAGAACGCTGCCATATTGTTCTAGACTCCTTCTCTGACTCTCCAGCCTTTAATACTTGCCTAAGTCTCTAGTTTTGACCTTGGATTGTTGTTCTGACCACTGTGTTTTGCCTATTCCCTCCCAGATTCTGATTGCCTTCAAGTGTACCGACCTTCTGCTATCTCCTACCTGACTTCTTGAGTTTGGATCTCCTGGCTGTACATGGTTACCGACGCTGACATTGGATTGTCTTAATGACCCGATATATAGATCCTGGATTTTGTATGTTTGTATTAAGTCAGTAAAAGAATCTTCGTCTACCCCAGTTCGTCTGGTCATATAATTGAGTTCACCATAAACACTATTTGGCAGCATCACACGCCAACCCTGACAGAAAAAGCAGTATAAGCAGACAGTAAACAATGCAAACAACAAAGGAATGTTCATTGAAATGAGATAAATAGGGATAAAACAGAGTACTTGGGAACTAGAAACCTGTACAAGTCTCTATAATCTGTATGAGTTATATTTACAGGTACTGTACTGCACTGAGGGTTATTGTCCAATCATACTGTCGTGGGTTAAGTGTTCATCAGAGTGATAGCCTGGGGGAAGAAACTGTCCCTGTGCCTGGTTGTCTTAGTGCACAGTGACCTGTAATGCCATCCAGAGGGGGGGAGTTCAAACAGATTGTGTCCGGGGTGTGAGGGATCTGCAGTGATCCTCTCTGCCCTCCTTTTGACCCGTGTGGTGTACAGGTCCTCCATGGAGGGCAGGCTCACACCAATGACCTTTACTGCAGTCCTGACTGTCCGCTGAAGTCTGTACTTGTCCTGTTTGGTTGCTGAGCCAAACCAGACAGTGATGGAGATGCAGAGACAATTAGGAATACCTACATTCTTTTGTACATTTTCTGCAGCTGAAATGCGTTGGCCTGAGGTGAATGAAGCAATAAAAACTCAACATGGTGAAATAGTCAATTATGCAGAACTTGACTGGGCAGCAAAGTGTGAAATTTTGCAAAGCAATCCAGTAACAACAATGCGAATGTTTGACATTATTCAGAGATTTGATTTTGTCTCCTACATAACTCCTTGGTGAAGTTGTTGACTACTTTTAAAGATTAGAGTTCCAAAATCGATGTTCACCTCACATCCATTGTCTGATATGGGTACATGGAACACCTGTTTTTGGTGAAAATGATGATGCAACTGTGTGTAATTTTGTGTCCAAATACATCACCGCTCAGCTACCTAACCCACATACTCAACCTGATCTCTACAAGAAAGTGAAAGAAGTGCAAATACACAGCAAAAAACACTAAAGGACATGTTTCAGAAGTGTCAGTTCTGGTTGTAGATTTGGATTCCCCAAACCACCTGCCACAAAGACAATGATAGCCAGACCTGCTGAGAAATCTGATATTAGAAATTAACCCAGTTCTTTTGTTGGAAGCATGAGAAGTGCAGACAGGAAAGGACTGTTTAAGATCAACAGAAAGTTTACGGGAAGTCTGAGCACAGGTGGGTTTTCTTGGGGACTGGAATGATAATAATAACCACCTTTATTTATAAAGCACTTTACAACTCGTCTGAGCACAAAGTGCTGTACAGTAAAAATTACCAACATAAAAACATCTAAAGTGACTATACAAAATAAAATAAAATCACACAACATTGTCTCTATGGAGGAATTAAAAGCATTTAAACATCAGGTGCAAAAGCCTGCTTAAAAAGGCGAGTTTTTAAAACTAACTTAAAAAACGATAATTCGGTTTTATTCTGGAGCTCCTGCGGCAAAGAATTCCACAGTCTGGCACCGTGGACAGCGAAAGATCGGTCGCCCCACTTCTTATAACGAGACTGTGGGACCACCAGGGCCAGGTGCCCTGAGGTTCACAGTGCTCTACGCGGGGTATAAACAGCAAATCAGAGATACTGCGGAGCAAATCCGTGAATTGCCTTAAAGACAAACAAAAAAATTTTAAACTGCACTCTCCACTGCACTGGGAGCCAGTGTAACGAGCAGAGGACCAGGGTAATGTGGGCATATTTGGGGGTGTTTTTACAGCAGCCAGGCTGCAGCATTTTGGACTAGTTGCAGCTTTTGGAGCAGGGATTGCGACAAACCAGCATACAAAGCGTTACAATAGTCCAGGTGCGACGTAATGAATAGCTTTTTCTAGATTAGAACGCGATAAAAACGGCTTGACCTTAGCTAGCAGCCTTAAATGAAAAAAGCTGGTTTTGACAATGGCTCTGACCTGTTTATCAAAGTTGGAGCCACTGTCAAATATAACTCCAAGATTTTTGACTGAATCTTTAAGTGGAGGGACTGAAACACCTAAACTGGGCACAAACTGCATATGGTTCGGAGCTGATGAGCATATATTCAGTTTTACTATCATTCAAATGTAAGAAATTCTGAGCTAGCCATTTTTAAATGTCTCGAATGCAGTCATCTAAAGGGGCAAGTGGATTTTGATTAGATTGTATTGACGGTATATAGATCTGAATGTCATCAGTATAGAAATGAAAATGGACATTGTGATTTGCTATAATAGATGCCAATGGCAACATACAGTATATAAGGAGAATAGTAGCGGTGCCAGGGTGGAGCCTTGCAGGACACCTGAAGAGGAGCTGTGTCAGAAGCAAAACCATCAATGACAACAGAAAACGTTCTATTCGTCAAAAAAGAAATAAACCAATTTAGGACCAACCCTCTCAGGCTGATAAGATGTTCAAGTTTAGACAGTAGTATCGCGTGGTCGACGGTGTCAAAAGCTGCAGATAAGTCTAGGAGGACCAACATAACAGACCGTTTTGCATCCAGGGCCATGGTGATATCGTTGTGGACCCTCACCAGAGGGGACTCCATGCTGTGGCGGGCTTGACTGAAAATTGTCGGCCACACCAAGGCAAGCTATGTGAGACTGCAACTGAGTGAGGACAGCTTTTTCCATCACCTTAGATGCAAAAGGCAAAAGAGAAATGGGACGAAAATTAGAGACCAGGGAGGGGTC
>NW_018127931.1:250369-253773 GCF_001952655.1 Monopterus albus | reverse complement strand
CAGGAAACGTCCAACAGTCTCCTTAATAATCCTAGCCGGAAGGGGGTCCAGAGGGGAGGAGGCATGTTTTAACTCTAAGACATTTCTTTATCTGAGGCAGAGAAATTGGAGTGTAGGAGTCGAATGTCTGAGATACCTGAACTACCGAAGGTGCATCGGGTGAGGACATGGGAATATTTTGTCTAATGGTCCTGACATTATCAATGAAGTGTGTCTGAAAATCATTGCATAAAGACACCACTCCCTCAATGGGAGGAGCACCAACAGGATAACTGAGTCAATGGTTTTGAAGAGAATTCTTGGATGCTGGCTGCTTTTCAAAATAATGTTGGATAAATATTGAGATTTCGCATCTCTTAGAGCCTCCTGGTATAACCGTAGGCTGTCTCTCAAAATGCCCAATGAGACGTGTAGGCCATCCTTTTTCCATTTCCGCTCCGCCCGCCTGCATTGTCTTTGCAGGGTACGCGTGGTGTCGTTCAGCCAAGGAACCGAGATGTATCTTGCTCTCTTCCTTCTGATGGGAACGACAGCATCCATAATCCGGACCCAGGTAGCATCCAGGGACAAGAGGAGAGCTTCAGGGGATGAAGAGAAGTCTTGGGCTCTGGACCGATAAAGCTCGGAGGCTACAAAAGCCTCTGTAAAGTCCACCGCCGTTGAGGATGTAATAATCCTACGGTGTTGACAAATGGCCGACGGTCTAAGATGGAGCATTTGAAGCGGTGGGGACTTCACACAGCTCCAGCGACCTGTTGAAGACAAGTGTGAAGATGGGGGCCAGCTGATCAGCACACACTTTCAGGCAGGAGAGGGTTCACACCATCTTGGCCTGGAGCCTTTCTGATCTTTTGTCTTTTAAAGAGGCCGTGCGCATCCTTTTCACAGATCGTTAGAGTTGGGGCCTGGGGGGGTTCTTATAGCCAGTGATGGTTTTCAGGCTCCCCCACACAGACGAGGGGTCATTGGCTGAAACCTGAGCTTTCAGCTGTTCAGAGTAGCTCCTCTTTGCTGCTGTGTGTGTTCTTTGCCTGGCTGTACAGAGTCCTGTCCCCACTTCTGTAAGCCTCCTCTTTGGCATGATGAAGCTGCTTGAGTCTGGCTGTAAACCAGGGCTTCTTGTTGTTGTTTTATGTGCAGAAGGAAGACAGTTTGATCCAATGGAGATGAGTAGTCTACTGGCAATACTTCTGTTTGTTGATTTCTTAGTTTTATTGTTAGCTTTATGGTTGCTGTATGGTATGGGATCTGTGCCCTTAGTGTGTGTTGGCCACTTACAGATTGCTACTTTTGCTGGTAACAGTATAGCATCTAGGGCATTTAAACAGATCTCTGTGGTTAATTGGTTTTCTTGTAGAGGCTCTCAGTGGCTTGATTTTCCCATTGTTGTGCAAAAACGCGCATAGTGACTATCGATGTAAATAGTTGCTATTCTCCCTTTAGCTAATTTACACATCAATGCCACAAACTCAGCAGGTTGGGTAGAGTGGTGTTTTATTGGGGTGTTAGGTATTTTTTAGTCAGATAGATATTGGTTAGATACTTGCTGTATTAGAAATGTTTAGTGGAGACAGGATGTCTAGGTAGGCTGTTAAATGCTTAGTCATTCTCATGAGCTTTTTGCAGGGTGCATATGGTCAAGGATAACTAGATAGAAAAGTTTGACTGTCAGCAGGCAGGATGATTATTGTTAGTATTATGATATGTTTAACCGTAATAATCATAATATCGTCCTAGGCTTAATGTCAGGACATGTCCCTGAATGTCCTGTATGTTCTTAAATATACACCACATAATCAACACTCACACACATTGATTTTCTCCATGTTTTGACTACTGCTATGGTCAGCTGTAAAGCTGGCATATCAGGTGATGCCAGTGCCTGTGTAGAATGGGGTTAGCCCAAACCAGATATAATGTACAGGCCTGTTGGGTTTGGGGTCTTTCATTCTTCATCTGCCTGCACGCAGTATTGGAGGTGGAAGATGCCTGGATGTGTAATGTTAATTTTGCCTGTGATTCTTTGAATAAACCAGCACGGTTTTTTTATATATTTAGTGGTCCGCTTCGTCTCTCTAAGTTCCTGGTTTAAAAGAACCGGAAAGAGCTTTCAGGGGGTTTTGCTATCAGCAAACCTGGTTGCTTTTTCCTTTTGTGATTTTCCTAGAGATGTCTATTTTTAGGTTAGGTTGTGTAAAAAAAAACAAATGAAATAAAATAAAACATAGCAAAGAAACCATAGCATTATAACATTTTACAATCATATCAAAATAACTGCATATCACTTTGACCCAGTCCTAGAGTGAGTATAACAGTGTAAATGATTTCCTAAACATAGTAGTCAAGACAATTAAAAATGTTTCTTCAATGGTTCTCAACCTCAAAAATGGAACTTCAATCAGTCTGCATTATTTAAGTGCAAAACAACTAGGTTTTATATCTTTTTTCTTGCTTTTAACCCAACACGGAGAGAAAAGACAGTGCTACATCCGTGCATTAGCGAAGTTAAGCTAACTGGAGTAATGTAGCACCCTACATCCTGTTTTGTCAAAATAACCCCGTTTTTCAAAATAAAACTCAAAATACATATAAGCATAAAATAAAGATAAACATTGCTCAGTGTTAGGTATTTTTAGTTAGATAGATATTGGTTAGATATTTTATGTATTAGAAATGTTTACAGTAGACAGGATGTCTAGCTCAGGCTGTTAAATGCTTAGTCATTCTTAAGGGTACTCCAGGTTGTTCAGGTTCAAGGATAACTAGACAGAAAATTGTTGTTAGGAGACAGAATGTTTAATATTATTGTTATGACGTATTTGACCATAATCGTAGTCATAATATTTTTTTATGCTTAATGTCATGTCAGAATGTTTTAGCTACACACCACATAATCAACAGACATTCACACATTGATTTTCTTCATGTTTTGACTACTGCTCTGGCCAGCTGCAAAGCTGGCACTGGGAGGCGTCACGGTTTGGTGTCCCTGTAGTATGGGGTTAGCCCGAAGTGATATAATGTATAGGCCTGTTATGGTTCAGGGCTTTTCATCTGTTAGGTATTTTTAGTCAGATAGATATTGGATAGATACTTTATGTATTAGAAATGTTTACTGGAGATAGGATGTCTAGTTAGACTGTTAAATGCTTAGTCATGCTTATGAGTTTCTACAGGGTACA
Organism: Monopterus albus; assembly: GCF_001952655.1. NCBI lineage: Eukaryota > Metazoa > Chordata > Actinopteri > Synbranchiformes > Synbranchidae > Monopterus > Monopterus albus. The sequence continues at coordinate 250,591 of NW_018127931.1, read as the reverse complement.
TCTGGTCAAGGATAACTAGAGAGAAAAGTTGATGACTTTCAGCAGACAGGATGTTTAATATTATTATGACGTGTATAACAGTAGCCTTAGCCATAATATGTTCTTATGTTTAATATCACGACATGTTACCAGAGGTCGTGTGAGAATGTTTTTAGCTACACACCACTTAACCAACAGACACACACACACATTGATTTGCTTCATGTTTTGACTACTGCTATG
>NW_018127931.1:249379-249801 GCF_001952655.1 Monopterus albus | reverse complement strand
GCGAAACACAACCGTAAAAGATTTCCTAAACACAGTCAAGACAATTAAAAATGTTTCTTCGATGGTTCTCCAAAAAAACTGGTTTTCATACGTTATCTCTTGTTTTTAGCCCAACACGAAGAGAAGAGACAGTGCTCTATCCATGAATTAGCAAAGTTAAGCTAACTGGAGTAATGTAGCACCCTACATCCTGTTTTGTCAAAATAACTTCCCATTTTCTCAAAATAAAACCCAAAGTACTTATAAGCTTAAAATAAAGATAAACATTGTGCAGAAATGAATGAAATTAAATCGTTACCCCTTTCTAGGCTGGTTACAATAGGTTTTTCTCTTTTTTTTTTCTAAAGCTGTCCCCAAAACTGTCAAATGTTTTCCCCAGAATGTTAAAACAAACAAATGAAATAAAATAAAATGTAGCATAC
>NW_018127931.1:238331-249358 GCF_001952655.1 Monopterus albus | reverse complement strand
CAGCTCCTATGTATATGTTTGTGGACCTCTGACCTGTCTGCTCCTGACCAGTCCAGTCCTGTTCTGTTTTCCACCATTTCATGTCTCCTTCCGTGTGGTCGCCATGACGCTGTTCCCTCTGGAATTAAAACAGCAGAAACTTCTCCCCTAGGGAGCTATTAACACAACTGCAGTAAACTTCTTTTAGCTTGTTTCTCAAATGGCATTTTGCATGTTTGGCGAATCCTAAAGTATTATGAAGTGCATAACGATTTGCTTAATGTCTTTGTATAGATAAAAATTTAATCAGAGTGTATCGGCCACAGATGTTCCGTGGAACTGGTTTTTTTTTCAGGGCTTGTCAGGTTTGCCCGGCTGCACCTACTTTCTCACTCCCCTCGCTCTGTTTTCACTCCCTTACCCTGATTACGTTATTCCTTACACCTGCTTCTTACCCCCGGATTACCACCAGCTGCACCTAATTAGTTTCTCCCTATTTAGCCCTTGCTCTTCGTTAATTCCCCTGCCAGTTCTTTCTAGCATTTCTCAGGCCCGTTTTTTCCCCGTTGTTCCTTCTGATCTGTGTTAGTTATTTTGTCTCCTTCTCTCCAGCTGCTTTTTATTCATTCCCTCCTCGCCTCAGTCGCTCCTTCGGACCACGGACCTCCTCCGCTCTGCTTCACCACCACCCTGCAGGTCGATGCACAGTCTTCTACTTACCGTATGTACAATTTCTATTCCTCTTCAGTGCCATCCAACTCGACCAGTCCAGGAGTGAGTCCCAGTGTCCGCAGCCCAGTCCTCTTCTCATCATCTCCACCACTGACTGTGTTCCCATCCGAAGCTCGACACCCGGTCCCAGTGTTACTTGTCTGTTCATTTCTTAGTCACTTGTTTTACACTGTAAATAAACTTGCACTGCCTGCATCGAAGTCAGCCACCTGGGTTCGTCAGTTTTTGTGACTCGCTCACTTCTGTGTTCGAGCCATTCTAACTGGGCTAAATATTTGTGTGGTTTGTACAATATACAGCGACACAACAGTGTTGTTGCAATGATGTAAGGCAGGCTTTCCTTGCCTTGTCAGGTGAAGCAGAGGGTCCTGGACTGGTTTGGCTGGAGCTTCTGGTCTGGGTCTCCTCTAAAAATCTGTTTTCCTATTTGTTGGACTAATTTAGTGCAGTTGGCCTGCATTAGGCAACCTTTAATGCCATATTTCTTTTCCCATTCTGTTAAGTATTTGATATGCTTTTTGTTTTTGTAGTTCATATATTTTGCATCCCCAGTTAACTCTGTTGGAGTTCTCTTGCACCAACTATTTCCCATTATTTTGATTTTCCTCTCTCAGTCAACTCAAGTTCGAACCGCTTTGTTATCACCATGTGGTATCTACTGTTGGCTTTCTGAAAGACTGAGTATCTACTTCCCCCCCGTTTTTTCTTTTAATTAAATATATTTTATTTCACACATACACACTGAAGGACTGGTTCTTCTTACCATTGCTAACTCTGAGAAACGAGTCAGTCCAAGTAACTTCAAAACAGTGCTGATTTATTCAAAGGATCACAGGTAAAATTAACATTACATGCTCAGGTATCTTGCACCTCCAAACTGCTCGCAGGCAGATGTAAAATAAAAAACCCCGAACCCACCAGGCCTATACATTATATCCCCTCGGTTGGGCTAGCCCCATACTACACAGAAACATCAACCAAGACGTCTCTGTTGCCGGCTTTGCAGCTGGCCATAGCAGTAGTCAAAACATGAAGCAAATCAATGTGCTTGTGTGTATCTGTTGATTAAGTGGTGTGTAGCTAAAAACATTCTCACAGACTTCTAGTACATGTCGTGACTTAAACATAAGAACATATTATGGCTAAGGCTACTGTTATATACGTCATAATAATATTAAACACCCTGTCTGCTGACAGTCATCAACTTTTCTCTCTAGTTATCCTTGACCAGATGTACCCTGTAGAAACTCATGAGTATGCCTAAGCATTTAACAGTCTAACTAGACATCCTATCTGCACTAAACATTTCTAATACATAAAGTATCTATCCAATTTCTATCTGACTAAAAATACCTAACAACACAAAGTTTTCAGTCATGCATACCAAACCATAAACAGTACAGACCTTGCTCTACAGCTTTAACTTAGATTGTTTCTTTGGACCAATCTAGACACATTTATAGTGGACAATTTATGTTCATTAACCACTGATTGTTAGCACTCAGTCGGCCGTATTTATTTAACACAATGAACATGGGACAGCACAAACATGTAAACATCACAACGAACATGGAACAGTACAAACACGTAATCAGACATATAAAAGTAACGCCACAGTATCCTGCAAACATTTGAAACAAATTATTTACAAAAGTTAGTCATAGTGTTAGTTTTACATTATAATAACAGCAGTGCTTTCCCCGCCTGTGGAATAAAGCAAGTTAGTTAGTTGGTCTCCCACACGAATTCTGGGAGAATCACTCCTGCAATTGAATATATATACATTATTAGACAAAGGAGATAGTCACAGTTTCAAGTCAGTCATTGTGGCCATCAGGTACAGCCCGTCAGTCAAGAGATTAGAGTCCAAAGTCAGGTCGGTCATTTCTCCTGTGCACATTCACATTCTGCAATCTTCTTTCCACGTGCTCCTTTGTTTTCATCCTGCCTCAAAACCTACCGCAACTTGCTTCAAAAACCACTTAAATCATTCGTGTTAGATGGAGCGCATTCACAGCCTCCAAATGTCCCTCTATACCTTAAACCCAACCAGTACAAATTTCTAAGTCTTTCTTTTTTTCATCTCATGGCCGCCTCGTACAGTACCGATCCCAAGGTGTCGGATTTGCGCTCTTTCCACCGTTCACATATATTTAGTGCCATAGTAAAAAATTAGACAAACGCGTATTGACAAGTTTCGGTGAATGGTGCAGTGCCCATGTGACCGGCCCAGCCAAGGAGCTCCTACACAGAAACTCTGTGTGCTTTGGCTGTTGAGGGTATCCCAGTCAAGTCACTTGTTTTAGACACCAAAACTGCAATACCGTAATTCTATAATCTACTATTCCAATGCCCCCAAAACAAAACTACTTGAGAGCTGTAATTGAGTACAGGAATTCTCAAACAGGAAGCTGCTTGATATGCTGTTTCTCAAGACAGTAAAAAATCTCTTTCAAGTAGGAACCACCCAAAACAATAATTATGAAAAATAACAAACTTGTCCCTGTGTCCTTATTCACAATTTAACAGGGTCCAAACCTTACTTTTACAGTGACTTCGCCTCATTGCGGCATCAGGCTTACCCCGGCAATGGGGCTCATCCCTGGCATCGGGCTTACCCTGGCGTCGCCTCATTGCGGCATCAAGTTTTATTTTATAAAACCTGGAATAAAATCGTATCAAATGTCCTACTTAATTTAGAAGTCAACCCTCCATGGTTATTCATTTATGTTATGAATTTTATGTCTTTTATGAAGCCAAATGATCTAAGAGGTCCACAGTAAAAGAGAGAACAGCAGGCAAATGGATGAGAGGATATTGGAGATGAGGAGACCTAGGGTAAGCAGTAGCAAAGAGTAAAACGTCTGGACTAAAAGAGGGTATGACTAGAGGACTAGAAAGAAGCCACAAGCAAAGGGGCCTGAGAATATGGATTGAACTGGCAAGGGAGTGAATGGTGAGCAGGGTATAAGTAAAGGCTCTATTCTATTATAAAGCCACGTCCAGTTCTTTCAAACCAGGAACTCAGTGAGACGAAGCGGACCACTTGAGTATATAAAAAAATATAACCGTGCTAGTTTATTCAAAGGGTCACAGGCAAGAATTAACATTACACGTCCAGGCATCTTCCACCCCCAAAGCTGCTCGCAGACAGCCCGGAAGAGGAAAAGACCCTGAACCCAAGATCTCTATACAATTTAATCACTTCGTTGGGCTAGCCCCATCCTACACATGCCACATCAAACCGTGACGTCACCTGATATGCCAGCTATGCAGCTGACCAGAGCAGTAGTCAAACATGGAGAAAATTCAAGTGTGTGGCTGTTGATTAGTGGTGTGTATCTAAAAACATACAGGACATTCAGGGACATGTCCGAACAGTAAGCCTCGGAAAATGTTATGATTAAGATTACGGCTGAGCATATCATGCTACTAGCAATATTCATCCTGCCTGCAGACTCTGCAATCTAGCTGACCTTGCCCTAGATGCAGCCTGCAGAACTCATGACAATGAACTGAGCATTTAACAGCCTGAGCAAGACATCCTGGCTACACTAACATTTTCTAATACAACAGATCTCTAATCAATATCTATCTAACTAAAAAATTATGGAGGAAACTAATAAGGTGCAGCTGGTGACACTCAGGGGAAGTGGGGCAGGTGTGCCAGATTGTGTAATCAGGGTGAGGAAGCAAAACCAGAGTGAGAAAAAGTAAGAGAGGAAGGTGCAGCCGGGCAAACCTGACAGTTATGTTGTTACAATGCATTTATCTGGCTGGGCTAGGCCCGCCCTAAACAAAGGTATAACAATTCACACTTCATAATCCTATTGGCCATTTGGAGTGAGTAGGCCAACACCTGCCTGTGCTTGCTTGCTGATATGTGATCTAGACCAGGTGTGTGTGTGTCTCCGGCACCCTAATCTTGATCAAGGTGCACTGATCAATGGGTGGCCTGAGTTGCAGGCCCCCTGTGTGTGTGATGCTAATAAGTATTTTAAACTGGCCAGGTGGTCATCTCAGGTTGTAGCCCCCGGCCTCTGCAGGACATCCCAAGACAAAGCAAAGCTTGGGATATGCTAAGTGGGTCGAGGTGTGAGTGTAAAACAGGCCAACAGGTCTTTGTTAAAATGTAAATAGGCTCTCTGGTCACAAGGAGATGCAGACATCCTGTCTCTACACAGAAGTTACAGCAGACAGTTTCTACCTCAGTATCACTTGATTCTCATCAATACAATTATAAGATACATAAGCAAGAAAAATAAATGCATCAAGAATAACCAAAGCTCAGTAGTTCTGGACAATCATCAATACAGCTGTAATATGTATAAAAAGGGAAAATAATGTTATGAAAGGTAACTAAAGCTGTGAAATGTAACTAAAGCTTATAAGTAACTAGAGCTCATAAGAATCAGATCTTACAGAAGGCACGCCTGTGAGACAGACAGTGTGCACAGATTGCCCATTCACTTAGCTGTAGTCAGGGCTAAGAGAAGTGCTGTTTTCAGAGAGAGATGTTTAAAAGAGATTTGTGTTATGGGCTCAAAGGAAGGTTCCCTGAGCAAGCATAAAACTGGAGGTAAGTTCCATTGTGGTGCCACTGAATCCATTACAGGCTGTTGTCTAACTACACCCCTTAGAAAAACATTTCACAAACACAGTTCTCTCACCAAAAACAACTCTGGGCACAACGGTAGTTTGTCCCTGCACTGGCCACAAGCCTAGCAGCTTGGGAGCACTGTGGGGTGGTCTGTCTGAAGATTGCAGCAGGAGGAGAAGAGGGAGGAGGACAGGGAGGAGGGGCAGCTTCAATAGCTCTGACAGCTGTGATATGTACAGCCATATGTTGCACTGGATCATTTCTTTTGTTGCCCAGGCCTTTGCCACGGCTGCAGCAGTGCCATGGCTGTCACAGTTTCCTCTGCTGCCTCTGCAGAGAGAGCCCCAGGCTGTGCAGTGAGGTAGGAAAAGGATGCAGAGGGGTGAGTCACATTTTTCATCGCTGCACCTGCCTGGGATACGCATTGATGAACGCAGTCCAAGAGGTGAGCAGTGACCTGGTCCCATGAGAGCGGATGAGTGGTCCACCTCCTGCCAAAGAATATTGCTTTGGCAAGCAAGATAGAGGAGATGCTTGTTTCCAGTAGCGGAACGGCAGGAAAGCCGAATTGGCCACATGGGGGGTGCTTGCTTCATCTTTAGAAGTCACCTATCATGTCCAATGGGGGAAGCGGGGGCAGCCAGTGGGAGAGGAATGCCCTCGTGGCCTGCGCCCTTTCTGGCAGATTGGGGAGCAGAGCCCCGAATGAGGCTGACTGGCGGTGGAAACATACAGCTCAGCCAGAAAAAGCTTGTCTCTGCAGGCATCCATGTCAACTGATGGATCGAGGGAGAGCCAGGGGAGCCAGCGATTGCAGAGAGTGAGTCAGTGGACTCGGGCCCACCCACGCCGAGGAACTTCAGGGGGTCATCTGCCAAAGGATCATCACCGCGATTTGCCCAGCTGCTATCATTGTCAGAATCCCACTCTCTGACAGCTGCAAATGCCTCTACCCAGCAAGGATAGAGGGGGCAAGTGGCCTGGGGGTAGGGTGCCAGTTCGTGCCAAGGCAGGTCTCCAATGGTGCGGTGTCGCTGGGCATGATGAAGCCCGTATTTCAGCCTGAGCACATGGTGATGGCGGTTTGGTGCTGGAGTCCAGCGTTGAGGAATTTTGCTCTTTAGAAGGAATTGCTCTTTAGACTGCCAAAGAAAAAGAGGGAGCCAATCACAGGTCACATTGGCATTTATGCCACCACAGCGGACCTGTTTGCGGACATCCCAGTACAGGGTACAGTGCGCAAAAGAATCTCTTCAGGACTGCACATGTGCAAGGCTTAAACCCAATTGCACCAGCTCTTAGAGGGCGAATCCTGTATAAAATAGAACTGTTTATTGCTACAGGTTAGGGACTTTTAATAACTGTTTTCATGATACATTAGTTAAGTGCACTTAGTTGTTAGCAGGAGCTAACCATTATCTTTGGAGATTCCATGTGGCCTCCTGGTCATATGTGGAGAGAAGCACTGGTTTGGAGGCTCTTTGGGCCAGAGTCAAGCTATGTCAGGTGTTCTGAGATAGTCTCAAGCTGAGAACTCGGGACAAATCTGTCATTGCTGGATTTGGATGGGCTCGCTCTCAAGGATGCTGCTTCTCAGGTGGCTGGTTCTTCTTCAGAATGCTGGCTTCACCAGAGCCCTTCTGGTTAACAGGGCGGCTGTGGGCTAGGAGGTAGAGCGGGTCATCTCCTAACCGGAAGAGTAGCACTTCGATTCCCAGCTTGTCTAGTCCATGTACCAAAGTGTCCTTGAGCAAGGCACTGAACCCCCAATTGCTCCCGGCGATGACACAGGTGCGTGAATGTGTGAGTGCTTTGGAGTGCAAATGGGTGAATGGCCAAATATTTTGAAAACGCTTTGAGTGTGCTGCAATACATAGAAAAAGCACTATACAAGTATTAGACCATATTTACCATCTTTTATTAGTTGGCTGTTGAGAGATATCTTGCCAATAAAACACACTTAATTTTAACTCATTGTGACAGAACTGTTCTGGTAGTGTCTCAGGGGTTTAACAAAGGATTCTGCCTAAATAAAACAAAGTTTCTTTGTCTTAGACTTTCATTTAAACTTAGAGGATTTCAGTTTTGGCGTGCGTTTACTTCAGGTTGCTTCCTGTCAGTTTACAAAATAAATGAGAAATTAACTTCTAAATAATAAAAGCACTTCCTGCGGTGATGTCAGCACATGATCTATAGAAAAATCTGAATTTAACACAAAAACACATGGACGAAAGACACCCTGAGAAGGCTTGAAGTTTTCTTGTTCATTCTGTGTTTCTGAATGACTCTTTTTTAAAATTTCTTTTAATGAATGACTTTAAGACAAAGGAGGGGTAGTAACTCCCAAAGGCATGCAGCAGCCAGAGCATAGACTTTGTCTGATTGGCTCAAGAGTCCACAGGCCAAGTCTTCTGACTGGTAGAGATTCTTGTGGCTATGACAACAATTTTTTATGGGTTCTTCTAAGGCACAGTGAAGAAAGATTCATGCCCAATCTGCAAGTTAACTTAAAGAGATAATCTTCTGAGTCTGCAAATTCTTTCCACCATGGCTATAAGTTTGAAAGACACATGACAAGACAGGAATGTCCACCAGAGCTGTTGCCCGTGAACTGAATGTTCATTTCTCTACCATAAGCTGACCAAAGGTGTTTCAGAAAATTTGGCAGTACATCCAACCGGCCTCACAACTGCAGATCACATGTAACCACACCAGCCCAGGACCTCCACATCCAGCATTTTCACCTCCAAGATCATCTGAGACCAGCCACCCGGACAGCTGCTACAACAATCGTTTTGCATAACCAAAGAAATTCTGCACAAACTGTCAGAAACCGTCTCAGGGAAGCTCATCTGCAGGCTTGTCGTCCTCATCGGGGTCTTGACCTGACTGCAGTTCATCGTCATAACTGACTTGAGTGGACAAATGCTCACATTCGATGGTGTCTGGCACTTTGGAAAGATGTTTTCTTCACGGATGAATCCCAGTTTTCACTGTACAGGGCAGATGGCAGACGGCGTGTATGGCATCGTGTGGTTGAGTAGTTTGCTGATGTCAACGTTGTGGATCGAGTAGCCCATGGTGGCGGTGGGGTTATGGTATGGGCAGGTGTATGTTATGGACAACGAACACAGGTGCATTTTATTGATGGCATTCATCCACGACCATAACCGTATGTTGCAGCATGATAATGCACGGCCCCGTGTTGCAAGGATCTGTAAACAATTCCTGGAAGCTGAAACCATCACAGTTTTTGCATGGCCGGCATATTCACCAGACATGTCACTAATTGAGCATGTTTGGGATGCTCTGGATCAGTGTATATGACAGCATGTTCCAGTTCCTGCCGATATCCAGCAACTTCACACAGCCATTGAAGAGGAGTGGACCAACATTCCACAGGCCACAATCAACAACCTGATCAACTCTATGCGAAGGAGATGTGCTGCACTGCACAAGTCAAATGGTGGTCACACCAGATACTGACTGATTTTTGGACTTCCCCGGACCCCCCAGTACAGTAAAACTGCATGTTTTAGAGTGGCCTTTTATTGTGGCCAGCCGAAGGCACACCTGTGCAATAATCATGCTGTCTAATCATCTTGATGCCACACCTGTGAGGTGGATGGATTATCTCGGCAAAGGAGAAGTGCTCACTAACACAGATTTAGACAGAGTTGTGAACAATATTTGAGACAAATAGGCCTTTTGTGTACATAGAACAAGTCGTAGATCATTGACTTCAGCTCATGAAAAATGGGGGCTGTCATGTTTGTTTGGCTTGCCTCTGTTTTGTTTTTTTCAGTCGAAGCACTCTGTGATAAAGAGAGTCTAGTCACACACACACACATGTCATGTTTGTTTGGCTTGCCTCTCTCACCTTCCTTTCTTTGTTTTTCAGTTCCTGATTACGCCGCTTCACGCACCTGCCTCACACACCTGCCTCACACACCTGCCTCACACACCTGCCTCACATTCCTCAGTCATCACCAGCTGCATTCTATCTGCTCTTCACTCTACTTATACCTGGCTCACTTATCACTCCCTTGCCAGTTTGTTGTAGCCGTGTGCCAACCTACCAGTGCCACCTCGTTTGTCTTAGTCTTGCATTGTATTCTGTTTCCCGTTTCTTTTATTTCCCGTGCCATTAGTATAGTTAGTTGTTGTTTTCCCTTGTATATATATATTCTTCTCCTGCGCCGTCGTTTCACCTCTCCTGTTTTCCTCACCACCACTGCTACAGACTGTCATCCCTGGACCAGAGATTTCTTCACTCTCCCAGTCTCCACCAGCCAGGCTGATGCACAGTTCTCCATATCTGCCTCCATTCACCACCATCCTCTACCTTGCCTCCTCAGCTGACTTCCACCGCCACTGACCAGCCAGTGAGTGACCCCTTCTTTTCCGCAGCTTGGTCCACCTCCTCCAGCATTCCCACAGTGACTTATCCCCGCACTGGTCAGCACCCAGTTCTATAGACTCTACCTTCAGTATTCATTGCATTATTTGTCAATTCACCCGTTACTTATTGTACAAGTCAATTGTCAATTCACCCGTTACTTATTGTACAGCACTCATTAAAATTGTTTGCACCGCAGTCAGCCCTCTGGGTCCGTTTTTCTCACTCACTCACCCTCCCGTGTGTGAGTGATCCTAACAGGGGCAAACACAAAAGTGTTGTGTTTATAATTTTGTTCAGTGTATGTAGATCATTCTGTGGGAAGAAAGGAACAGTTCACTTTGTAAAAACTTTGTAACTTTGAGAATAAAAGACAAGCAATCAATTATCAGCACACAATCGCAAAGGCGAATTACCATCTTAAACATGACCTAAAGATCAAAAAATGAGGTGAATATATGTTCTAGTATTTCTATGCAGAAGTAACTCAGTTTATACACGTCTCGCAAACTCTTGCTCACAAGACTTTTTTCCTACCAAATTAAAGTGTTACATGATAGTTTCAGAATCTCCTTGTTAGGTAATTTCTAGTCAGATAGATATTTGTTAGAGATTTGTTGTATTAGCAATGTTTAGTGGAGCCAGGCTGTCTAGCTTAGGCTGTTAAATGCTTAGTCATTCTTATGAGCTTTTTGCAGGCTGCATATAGGCCAAGGTCAACTAAATAGAGAGAGTCTGCAGGCAGGAGGTTATTGCTATTATTATGATATGTTTAGCCGTAACCTTAATCATATCTTCCGAGGCTTAATGTCCGGACATGTCCCTGAATGTCCTGTGTGTTTTTAGATATACACCACATAATCAACACTCACACACACATTGATTCTCTCCATGTTTTGACTACTGCTATGGCCAGCTCTGAAGCTGGCATATCAGGTGACGTCACGATTTGACGTTGCTGTGTAGCATGGGCTATCCCAACCAAGTGATTAAATTGTATAGACATTTTTGGTTCAGGGTCTTTTTTCATTCTCCGTCTGCCTGCGTGCAGTATTGGAGGTGGAAGATGCCTGGACGTGTAATGTTAATTTTACCTGTGATCCTTTGAATAAACCAGCACGGTTATTTTTTATATATCCAAGTGGTCTGCTTCGTCTCTCTGAGTTCCTGGTTAAAAAAACTGGGTATTATCTTTCAATGGTGCCGTTTGACCCGAGGACCAGCCGAACTCTGCAGGACGACCGGTCCATTTTCTGAGTAATGTCCCGGACCGACAGCGGTAATCCTGTGCCAGGCTGAGCTGAGCTGGAGATCCGA
>NW_018127931.1:237374-237824 GCF_001952655.1 Monopterus albus | reverse complement strand
CACCAGGTTGTTTGTTATTTTTCATGGAATGTGTGGGTGGTTTGCTGCACTTGAAGGCTGTTTAAACACTGGCACATGTGTATCTCATAGCAACAAGTGCTACAGAGAAAATTCAATGTGACACAGTGTGCCTCGAGCAGAGCTGTTTTGGGATCCGGGGCTGGGCATAGGATTATGGGAAAAGCTCTATTATAGCATTAGGGTGACAGGTTTTAATTCAGTGGAATTAAAACAGACCCCCAGCGGTCGGGCACGTCAGAAAAAGTTCTGACGTAGAAGGTTCCCATCCGACTCAGCTGGTTCTGGGCAGAGACCATTCCACTTGGGGCGCTGTCACGTGTAATTTTTAATATGTCTGCAAATGTTGTACAATGTAGTACTCTACAAATTTTTGTCTAAATGGTCAAATACATTTTCTAAAGAAGAGCAGGGACAAATCAGATGCCAGAC
>NW_018127931.1:232599-233301 GCF_001952655.1 Monopterus albus | reverse complement strand
GACCTTCATATGCTGTGGTGGAAAACACAACAGCTGGCTTCAGAGTGCTGCAAGCTGATGTGATCCCACAGCCGAGCTCCGCTCAGATGGCCGAGCTCATCGCTCTCATACAGGCATGTAAGTTGTCAAAGGACAAAGTAGTGAACATTTACACTGATTCGGCATATGCTGTACAAGCGGTGCATGTGGACTTGTGTCACTGGAAGAGAAAGGGCTTTGTAAACTCAACTGGCTGTCCGGTAAAACACTTACAGCAATTACTTGAACTAGAACACGTTGTGCAATTACCCAAACCGGTGGCCATCATTAAGTGTAAAAGCCATCAAAAAACAGACACTCGGCTGAGCAGAGGTAATAATATAGCCGACTGGGCCACAAAGGCAGTGGCCGGCTATCAGCTAGCTCCAGGAGCAATAAGAGAAATAGGCCTACGGGGTTGGAGAATTGACTCACCGCCGAGCAGTACTGCAGAAATTGAAGGCCTACGGGGTTGGAGAATTGACTCACCGCCGAGCCTACAGGGTTGGAGAATTGACTCACCGCCGAGCAGTCATGCAGAGATTGAAGGCCTACGGGGTTGGAGAATTGACTCACTGCAGAGCAGTACTGCAGAAATGTGCCGCGCGAAGGACCTAGAGGGTCAAAGCCTTGAGAGCTCAGAAATAGGCCTACGGGGTTGGAGAATTGACTCACCGCCGAGCT
>NW_018127931.1:226276-232360 GCF_001952655.1 Monopterus albus | reverse complement strand
TGCAGGCAATAAAAGAAATTCAAGATAAAGCTGCCCCTACAGAAAAACAAGCGTGGCTTGGTAGAGGAGCCACACAAGATTCCACAGGACTCTGGAGGAATCATCAGGGCCACATAGGGGCCCCCACAGGGCTGCTCAACCTGCTGTGTCAAGAGGAACACAGCAGAGGTCATTGTGCAAGTTCCAAAATGAATGTTCTGATTTCACAAAATTGGTGGCACCCACAAATTAAAGATATCACAAAGTACTTTGTTGCAACATGTGAAATATGTAACCAGTTTAACCCTAGGGCCGCGCTGAAAGTGGGCCTAGGAGGTTTTCCAGTTCCAGACGCCCCATGGAAGGAAGTTGTCATTGATTTCACTGACATGGGTGCAGTTAAGAGTTGAAGGAAAAAGATTTTTACTGGTATGTGTGGATCCGTTTTCTAAATGAGTTGAGGCCTCTCCCACAAAATCAGAAACTGGTGAAGAGGTAATTAAATGGCTCACAAGGGAGTTAATCCCACGGTTTGGTATACCTGGTTAAAAGAACTGGGTATTATCTTTCATCCTTGAATGGGCATAAAATTCAGGCCATTGCGCATTCATGTGAGCTTGCCTGACATCCACCGGTGCCGTCACCATATTGGCACAATTTTATATTGCCTTGTTTGTTATGTACAGTATGTTTTCAATAAAGCTCATTTAAAAAAAAAAAAAAAGGGGACACCCACCAGTGCCATTGTAAAAGAAGAATTTTTTGACTGCACCTAGTGTTGTGGATATATTTTACCTCCTGCTGCCTGCACTGTCACCAGAGGATGTGGAGAAAAATACACGGCCTGAGGTTACTGCATGTCCATTGAATGTTCATGTACAGGAACTTGTTGTTTTACCTGACCGGGTCTAGCCTACAAGCAGCTGGGCAGTGAAGCCACAGCCATGGTTATTGATCAGCTCATCAACACTGGATTCCCCCAGAGCATATTACCTGTTTGTTTCGACTGCTTGGCGGCAGCGTGTCTGCAGCATGTAATGTGTTGCTGGTTAACAAGCGGATTAACAACTCATGATGATATTGTTGGAGCTACAGGACCTGTTGGAATTGATTTCACTGCTTTGGGACTGTATGTGGTCATGTGGGGGAAGTTCCAGTGACCACCAGTTGGATGCACTGACCTTGGAGCTACTTGAAAGGGAGTGATGCTTCCACTATTTGGTGGAACTTAACAGTAAGTTTAAAAAAACATACGTTGTGTGTCTGTTAAGGCCTTGTTTCTGTAACTTTAAAGAGAATTGTTGTAAACCTGGAGATGTTACCATGTCTGCATTATGCCAGTTAAAATATGGGCTATCATCTACAGGCTTTGTTTAGAGTGTTACAAATCTCTTCATCTGTACCTATTCCACTGTTTACCGATCTATGGAGGAGAAATTTTAATTAATCAGTGTCGTTGTAATTCATTGTGCTGTCCACTTGTGACAACACTGGCAGCAGAAGTGCGCATTCATGAACTATTCTCTTGTTTTAAGGAAAAGGCTTTTTGGCTTTATCATTCTGAAAAAATTATAGTCTCTGAAGATAATCTAGAGATGCCCAAGATTAAATATTAAATGGCTAAAAATGAGCATGCCATGGAGACTTTAAGAAAACAATTATTTTTAATGTGCAAGGACAAAATTAGTCACAGTTTTCAGAGACAGTGTGATACAGAGTCTTTGTCCATAAAAGCATCAGAGAGAGATGGGGGCAGACAGACAGACAGACAGAGAGTGACAGAGTCCAGGTCAGGCAGAAAGTGAAGAGAGGTGACCAGGTCAGCATTTCACCTGTAAGATTTAATGTTGTCCAACAGTGTATTCCTGCTTCAAATATATATAAATGTTATTATTTTGTTATTTGTTATTTTGTTACTTGTTTTTTATTCTTACAATTTATACATTTCTTTTTGGGGGGTGCTGTGATTTTGTTAATTATTGCTGTTGCAATAATTACCAATGGGTAGCTGAATTTCCCTCAGGATCAATAAAGTATCTATCTAAAATATTATTAAGAGGAGCATTACATCAAAATACAGTAGATTAATGTAGTTAGTTTCATAGCACATATAAATGTTTATAAAGTATGCTTATAAAGAAAAATATATACATATATGTGTGTGTATACATATATAATACACACATTATATAACACCACTTTGCTATGGAAGGTTGGGGGTTCGAACCCTGGTCAGGGCATGGTCAATATCCAGCATGGGCTCCTAGGCTCCTAAGTCCCTTAATGCTACCTGCCTACCTTGTTGGTAACAAGAGTTGGGAAAACAAGACACCGGCTTGAATGTCGCCTGGTCAACAAGGTCTGCGTCAGGGGTTGTGGAACCAGGGTAACCTAATGAGAAGTGGGCTACTGAAACAAGAGCAAGACATTCATGGACATACGGGGGTCAGCTGTGGCTCAGGAGCAGGTTGTTTCCTAACCAGAGGGTTACCGGTTCAATTCCCGGCTTGTCCAGTCAACGTGTCAGTTGCTCCCGGTGATAACACCGGTGTGTGAATGGCCAAGTAGTGTGAAATCGCTTTGAGTGTGCTGTAAAGCATAGAAAAGTGCTATACAAGTATAAGACCAGACCATATATAATTTATATGTAGCCACTGGTAAACTTATACTAAGGAATTATAGATAAATAAATAACTACATAGTTTTCCACTTAGGGTGAATCATTCCTAAAGTTCCAGTATTCATGCAATGTTCATGGTTTTCCTGTGACTGCAGCACAGTTTCTTTTTGTTGATGTAATGTGTAAATAGCCTACTGCTGGCTGCTGGAGTTTAATATCACCTTAGAAACTTTGGCCACTAGATAGCAGTGTTGAATAAGATGTGTGCGTTCTTTCAAAACTTTGCCAAGTGCATTTTGGTCTATCTTTCTCTTTACGTTTGGACTGAGCTGGAGAAGAGTAGAGCACAGTGATTTTTTTTGTTGTTGTTGTTTTTTATGTTGTGGTGTAAATCTGTAGGTAAATATGCCCAAACCTGCTTAGATTCTGACACTGTGACATCTTATATCAGCTTTTGTGAGGATGTGTATGTGCCCAACAAGTCCGTTTGTACATACAATACAACAACAACAACAACAAGCCCTGGTTCACTGTAAGACTCAAGCAGCTTTGTGGTGCCAAAGAGGAAGCCTACGGAAGTGGGCACAGAGCTCTATACAGCCAGGCCAGGACAAGGGAGATCAGAGCAGCAAAGAGGAGCTACTCTGAAAAGTTGAGGAACAGACTCCTTGTTTGTGTGGAGAAGCCTGAAAAGCATCACTGGCCAGGAAACCATCCCCCCTACTGTGGAGGACTATCAACTAGCAAATGACCTGAATGTGTTCTGCTGCAGGTTTGACAAACAACACTCCCCCCCTCGCCCTCCCCACCTCAGATCCAGCAGCTGCTCCCCCGACAATCACCACCCTTCCCTCCAGCTCTAACGATCTGTGAAAAGGATGTGTGTGGCCTCTTTAAAAAACAAAAGATCACAAAGGCACCAGGTCCAGATGGCATGACCCCCTCTTGCCTGACAGTGTATGCTGATCAGCTGGCCCCCATCTTCACACTCATCTTCAACAGGTCACTGGAGCTGTATAGTCAATTCCTGCTTCAAATGCTCCACCATAATCCCTTCGCCCAAGAAACCCTCCATCAGTGGACTGAACGACTACAGACCTGTCACCCTGACATCTGTAGTCATGAAGTCCTTTGAAAGACTGCTGTTGGCCCACCTGAAGGACATCATAGACCACCTGATGGACCCCCTGCAGTTTGCCTACTGGGCAAACAGGTCAGTGGATGATGCAATTAACATGGCACTGCATTACATCCTGCAACACCTTGACTCCCTAGGGACCTATGCACGAGCCCTTTTTGTGGACTTCAGCCGCCCCCCAGGGATGTGTGCTCTCCTCTCTGCTGTTTTCACTCTACACCAATGACTGCATCCCGAAGGGCCCCTCTGTTAAGCTCCTTAAGTTTGCTGATGTTACAACGGTCATCGGTTTCATCCAAGACGGTGATGAGTCAGCCTATAGATGAGAGGTTGAGCAGCTGGTCCTGTGGTGTAGTCACAACAACCTGGAGCTGTACACACTCAAAACAGTGGATCTCAGGAAGAACCCCCCACATTACCCCCCTCACCATACTTGGAAGCACTGAATCAGCAGTAAAGTCCAACAAGTTCCTGGGCTAAACTATCTCCCAGGACCTGAAGTGGTCGTCCAACATCAGCCCCATCATCAAAAAGGCACAGCAGAGGATGTACTTTCTGCACCAGCTCAGGAAGTTCAACCTGCCCCAGGAGCTGCTGATACAGTTCTAGAGAGGAATCATCAAGTCTGTTGTCTGCACCTCCATCACTGTCTGGTTTGGCTCAGCAATCAAACAGGACAGAAACAGAATTCAGCGGATGGTCAGGACTACAGAAAAGATCATTGGTGCAAGTATGCCCTCCATGGAGGACCTTTTCACCTCACGGGTCAAAAGGAGGGCGGAGAGGATCACTGCAGACCCCTCACACCCGGAACGCAATCTGTTCAAACTCATCCCCTCTGGACGCCGTTACAGGTCACTGTACGCCAAGACAACCAGGCACAAGGACAATTTTTTGCCCCGGGCTGTCACTCTGATGAACACTTGACCCATGACAGTGTGACTGGACAATAACCCTCAGTGCAATACCTTCCTCCAATGCAATACCTGTAAATATACAAATATACAGATTTTACAGATCCGTACAGGTCTCTATTTTTTAAGTACTCTATTTTTATTCCTATTTATCTTGTTTCACAATTGGTCATTCCTTTGTCTGTCTGCATTGTTTACTGCATGTTTATACTGTTTATTTTGCATTGCTTGCACTGTTTATTGCTTGTTAATACTGAAAGCAGATTTCCAGTTCTTTTAACCAGGAACTCAGAGAGACGAGGCAGTCCACTTGGATATAAAAAAATCGTGCTGGTTTATTCAAAGGATCACATTCTGACATGACATCTAGTGACATGTCATGACATTAAACATAAGAAAATATTATGATTACAATTACGGTTAAACATATAATAATAACAATAATCGTCCTGCCTGCTGACAATCAAACTTTTTCTATCTAGTTATCCTTGACCATATGCACCCTGCAAAAAACTCATGAGAATGACTAAGCATTTAACAGCCTACCTAGACATCCTGTCTCCACTAAACATTTCTAATACAACAAGTATCTAACCAATTTCTATCTGACTAAAAAAATACCTAACAATACTGTTTATTTTGTTATACTACACAGCCTTATGTTGGTTTACTGTTTACTTGCCCCTTGCTGTTGCTTTGCATGGGGATATGTACATTCACATTGAGAGCCACTGTATCAGAGTCAAATTCCTCGTGTGTCCAACACACCTGGCCAATAAAGCTGATTCTGATTCTGTTTGTATTAATATTCTAAAAAAGTCATCTACCAGCAAAAAAACAAGAAGGTGCGTTACAGAAGCCAGTGGTGCTGATCAGCTTAGAGATTGTGGTCATGTGGCGCAGACCCTCATATCCTCAGACATTAGCAAAGCAACAAAGTGCTAATTGGTGAACTTTTGGCGGAATGTAAGTTTTCTTTTAAGTATGTGAATATGGCATTTCATGGATATTTAGTGATTACATGGTTATTTGGTATTTTGTTTGTGCGTGCAGCTAGGGCTCACTGCTGTATTTTGTCTTCCTGTATTTTGTCAGGCTGTACCTTGTTGTCTGGCACCTTGTCCAGGACCGACCTGCTTTGTCTTTTTTGATTGTTATTTTGTTCTTTTATTTTTGTTGTCAAAGCCGTCACTCAAGGGAAAGCAGACACATGCCTTTTTCTGTACATAAGTTGTTAATAAAGTATATGGCCTCCTGGACATCAAAGGTGCAAATAATTGTGTCCTGTGTGTCAACCAATTTACCCGGGCTACATACTGTATATATACCCACTACTTACCATGTGAAATTTACACACTTGCCCATAGGTGAAATTAAAAGTGCTGTAAGCAACCTAGGATTTTGTCAGTCGACTGACAGTCCGCTCTTCGGTG